>NC_139148.1:1839532-2004532 GCF_964270905.1 Leucopleurus acutus
CTTAGGTGGCATGGAGACCTCTCTAGAAAGAAGTGAGAACCCCAGAGAAGCAGTTAGGCTTGAGAGATAATATACCATTTTGACAAAGAACCATACATTTGTAGAGAAGTCACAAGGCGAAAGGAAAGAAGTTTAGAGCTTTAGGGACAGCAAGATGTGGGAAGGTAAGTATACGGGGGACATGAATAGGAGATAAGGGTTATCTTAGTAAGGTTTGTTATACAGATTCCTTTCGGTGCTGTCTCTGGGGGTGATGAAAGTCTATACTCTTCTCATTCTGCTCTCGCACAAAGGGAAATTAATGCCCTCCTTTTTGGCACACAGGGGGGAGGCAGACAGTTGTTTTATTGTTTTTTTTTGTTTTGGTTTGTCTTTGTTTGTCTGTCTTGCATCTGCTGTTTCTCAATTGTTTTCAGCTCAAAATAATCCTTAAACTAAAGTGGCCTGTTTTGGGGTGGTATATTCTGGTGGCTTAGAGGTTGGCCTAGGATATAAGATCCAAACACACGAAACGTCTTGTAATGTGAAAAATGGTCAACACGGATTACGAAGGCCGTGTGATTCACAAGGGAAGCAAAGTTACTGGAATTTGGGCCTCATCTGAAGATATTTCAAATACAGTTTCCTTAACACACCCACTGTCTTAGGTCCCAGATGGTGTACATTCGACGTGATGTGATACATTTGGTGACACAGTACTTTTTCCTGGTCTTACCTTACGCTCCTAAGTATAGCATTTTATATTTTCCCCAAAGACCTTGTCTTTGATTTTAGTAAAACAGGTGATGTGGTCCCATAATAGGACCATTGCTGGTACCATATTCTGGGGACTCTCTTGGGTCTTAGACCCTTGAAAGCAACCTTTGCGATGTGTGCTTCATAGCCGGTCCAAGAGGAGACGACAATAAATGTACCTGGAATCAGTGTGGCCATAAAATACCTAGAGGGAACTCTGCTAAGTGCTGGGAACACAACAGTGGGAGAACAGCAGGAACCCTTGACTCGTTCCACAGGTAAGAGGGACATCGTCAAGGGGAAACCGAGCAGGGTGGGTGTGATGGCGAGCTTACGGAAGAGGCCCTGCTGCTACCAGACCTCAGAGGATGAACTGGAGCTTACGAGATGGAGCCATTGGGCGAGAAGGTCCGGGACAGAGGAACGTGTGAGATTTGCAGCTGGGAGTGACCCTGAGTTGTTCAGAACACAGGGAGAGCTGCAGTGTGCTCGGGGCAGTGGGCAGACAGGAGGCAGCTGGGAGGACGAGAAGAGATGAGCTGGGGGCCAGGGCGTGCCAGCCCCAGGGGTGAGCGCTGGGAACTTATCCTTAGTCAGCAGGGGGCCACCCAAGATGTGACGGTTGTGTTATTGTTACAAAATCGGGAGACATGTCAGCGGGGAATGGCTGTGAAGATCACGATCACGGTGGGGCTTCAGAGCCGTTCATCTGTGTATGAAATGGTGTGTGCATATACATACATGTAAAAATACACATGAGCCTATATCATCAGCATATATATATGAGAATATGTATAAGAATATATGAGGAAATATATATGAGAATATATGCAAGAATATATGAGAATATGTATAAGAATATATGAGGAAATATATACGAGAATATGTATGAGAATATATGACAATATATACAAGAATATATGAGAAAATACATATGAGAATATATAACAATATATTAGAAAAGCATATGAGCATATGTATAGGAATATGGATAAAATATATATGAGCATATATACACGAGCATATATTTGACAAATATATATATAAGAATATGGGAGAAATGTATATGAGAATATGTATATGACAATATATATAACAATATATATAAAATATATATGAGAATATATAAAATATGTATGAGAATATATACATGAATACATATACGAGAAAGATATAAAAGAATATGTGAGAAAATATATGAGAACATGTATGACAACATATAATTTAAAACACATATATGAGAATATATATTACAACATATGCGTGAGCATATATATGAGGATATAAATGAGAGAATATGTATATTTTTTCTCATTATTCACAGTAGTTATGTTCAGTGAGATCACTGCAAACTCTGAATTAGTGCATACTAAACCATGGCTTCTGGGGAAATACAGAGTTAGGGTCTTGTGAGTCTCCAGTTACAATATTTTCACCAGCCGATCCGTAACACACCCTGGTTTTATGTGTTTTTCTTTTTAAAGACACTGTGTAGAGTACATATTTTCATTCATTCATATTGAACTCACAGCCAACAGCGCTGAAACTTATGCCTGAAGGAAGCTTTTCTAACACAAGCATTTTTTTTCCCTAAGACACATCACGACCTTCTCATGCTTCATGACCACTGGGCAGGTATTTAGTGCTATGCTTGGGGCCCACTTTAAACAGCAAAACTCACCAAAAAAAAAGCACCAAAACATGGGAAAAACAATGCACTCCATAGGCTGCAACAGGGACACTTGTTTTCGGTAAGAGAGATGACACAAGAAGACAGTGTCACCATTTAACCTCAGCTTTGGCCACACAAGCTTTTCACTACGCAGCATGTGGCCACAAACAGCTATGCAATCAATAGTATTGATCTGGGCATTACAAACGGATTTTAGAGAATAAGTGAACGCACAAATATTGATTTCTTTTTTACTGTAGAGCACAGAGAACAATATTCAATAGCTTGTAATAACCTATAATGGAAAATAATCTGAAAAAAATATATATATCTGAATCACTTTACTATACACTGGAAACTAACACAACCTTGTAAATCAACTATACTTCAATGAAAACAAAAGAAGGATAGCTAGGTCTAAATAGTCAATCAGGGAAATAACTGTATATTCTTTTAAATATAAACTTTTATATTTCTCTTCTTAAAATTTGCAAATGTTCCTGTGAACCTCTGTGGGAATAAATAAGGTAAGTATGTTTATTTCTTAAAAAAAAAAAAAGAGTCTACCCCAGGAATTCCCTGGCAGTCCAGTGGTTAGGATTCTGCACTCTCACTGCGGTAGACCTGGGTTCAATCCCTGGGTGGGGAAGTAAGATCCCACAAGCTGCATGGTGTGACCAAAAAAAAAAATAAGTCTCCCCCCTACAAAAAAAAAAAAACAAATATGGAATCCATGAATAATGAGGATGGACTGTGTGTGTGTGTGTGTGCGTGTATGTGTGTGAGTTTTGCAGAGAACTAATAGTGAGTTTCAACTTGGACTCTCCCTCCCAAGGACTGTCTTGCCTAGTTTGGGAGTTTCCAGAGGACGATGCAGAAGAGACAGGTAAAAGTGAGGGAAGAAGGATTGAGAACCTACTTGAATTACCTACTGATCTGTCAAGACCAAATTTAAATAGTCCTCCCAGTGTCCTGTGTTTCCCAAGAAGACTCACGTATAGACTGTTCTCTACACAGTGAAAAGAATCTTGACGTTGGCAGGTGTATTCATGGGATTGGTGAAGGGATTTCTGTGTCTGACTACAGCCCCAGAGTCCTGCAAAGGGCAGGAAGACCAGTTCTACGGGAACAAAGAACTGTCCTCACTCAAAATATCAGATTAAAAGTTGAGCTTCAGGCGAGGTTGGGAGGGTTTGGACTCATAGCTCCCCCTTTTCTGTTTGTCCAAGAGGGTGGGGTTCGGGCGTCTTCTGGGGAATAGTGGTCTTTGCAACAGAGCACTTTTCAGGATGGAAATTCCTCCTTGGAGCTCATAGCCTCCTTCATCCAGGTGACCGAACCCATAGAAGAAGCACTGTCAGGATACCATATAATATAGTTAGGGTTAGGGCTGGGGTATTGTATGGTATCCCCACTCACTAAACTGAGTATTTTGCCCGAAAGTGAATGGATTGATTGAATAATCAATTAAGGTGCCTTATTTCTAGCATACTAAACATATGGATAAGGTAAAAACTTAAAATTTTGTTGTTATAATGTTACCGAAAGTCGGGTCTGGCTGGTTGCCACTCCAAAGCCAATAAAAGGCCAGGTTGGGGGAAAGGAAAGGTTGCTTTATTTTGGAGGCCGGCGATCGGGGCGGGGGGGCAGCGTGGACGCCAGTCCAGAGGCCGATTCCCCCTCTCCTCCCCGACAATCAGGGGGCAAGGGCTTTTATAGGCGGACGGAGGGGGCCCCAGGCAGAAACAGCACAGTCAGCTCTGACCGTCGTCTTGAAATCGGCCCTGCGGTGGTCTGACCTGCGTCATCTTGACTGTTTTAAGCACAGTTAATCTTCAGTTCCAGGGTTGGTTTGTTTCCACTTCTTCGAGGCCAGTTCTCGGAATTGTGGCAGGTTATATCATGGCTACAGCCTGGTCATCATGCAGTTCACTCCTTCCACGTGGTGGGTGTTTCGGTGTCTACAAGACAGCTCACAGGACGTGGCTCAGAAGATGATCTATAGCCCTTGAGGAGGAACTAAAGGTCCTTGACTGACTAAACTGTTACTATTTTGTCCTGTTGGACTGTTTTCCTTTGTCCCTGCATTTTCTCACTTCTCTGATTAAACCTTTTCTTTGGCTAAAATTTTTTCCACAGACAGAAGGCAGGCCAAGGACATGGGGGGCAAGGACCACAGGGTCCTGCTCTGTTTCAATAAGTATGACAGTTGCACCATCTTATTAGTAAAGAAAGTACACATAAGCTGTCCCTTTCCAAACCGATCTCAGCCTGTGCAATGTCATCACCATACAGCTGCAACTACCTCATTCTTTTTTATGTGCTTAACATATTTTATTGGTCTTCGCCTTCTTTTTTAACATCTTTATTGGAGTATAACTGCTTTACAATGGTGTGTTAGTTTCTTTTTTTTTTTAACATCTTTATTGGAGTATAATTGCTTTACAGTGCTGTGTTAGTTTCTTTTTTTTTTAACATCTTTATTGGAGTATAATTGCTTTACAATGGTGTGTTAGTATCAGCTATACATATACATATATCCCCATATTCCCTCCTTCTTGCGTCTCCCTCCCTCCCACCCTCCCTATCCCACCCCTCCAGGTGGTCACAGAGCACCAAGCTGATCTCCCTGTGCTATTGGCTTTTGTTTTTGTTTTGATACACGCCCTGTCCGTTGTCTGTCTCCCCAAGTGGGTGTTGTTGTTCCCAGTTGAGTTTGAATGGGGTGACACCCTACCTTCTTGTATCAGGTCTCCTACTGAAAACAAGTGTCCTATTTGCAGCCTTTTTTGTGCCATGTTTTTCCCAGCGTGCGAACCCAGTGTCATCCTGTTTGTAATTAGAACTTTCCTGTTGAAACTAGACCGCTCGTAAGTTGGACGCTGTCACTTAGAACCTGCTCGAGTAACACAGTCAAACCCCGAGATGAATTATAGGTCCAGTCACAAGCCTGGTGTTCGTGCCCCGCCCTAGTGGGTGAAGATGGGAAGCTGACATTGTCAGCATCTTCCTACAGGCATCCCTGGACAGGTTTGCTTCTTTTTTTAATTAGTTTTTTTTATTGGCGTATCGTTGATTTACAATGCTGTGTTAGTTTCTGCTGTACAACAAAGTGAATCAGTTATATATACACATATATCTATTCTTTTTTTAGTTTCCGTTCCCATATAGGTCATTACAGAGTATTGAGTAGAGCTGCCTGTGCTATTCAGCAGGTCCTTCTTAGTGATCTATTTCATATATAGTAGTGTGTATATGTCAGTCCCCATCTCCCAGTTTATCCCTCCCCCACCCCCTTTCCCCTTTGGTAACGGTAAGTTTGTTTTCTCCATCTGCGACTCTATTTCTGTCTTGCAAATACGTTCATTTGTACCCTTTTTTTAGATTCCACGTAGAAGTGATATCCTATGATATTTGCCTTTGTCTGTCAGACTTACTTCACTCAGTGTGACCATCTCTAGGTCCATCCTTGTTGCTGCAAATGGCATTATTCCATTCTTTTTTATGGCTGAGTAATACTCCATTGTGTACATGTACCACGTCTTTCTCCATTCCTCTGTCGATGGACGCTGACGTTGCTTCCATGTCCTGGTTATTGTGAGTAGTGTTGCTGTGAACACCGGGGTGCACGCATCCTTTTGAATTATGGTTTTCTCCAGATACATGCTTCTTCTTGAGGCTTTCCCCAACATCTCTGGCAATGTCTTTAATTCGCTGTCCCTTTGGTTTGCTAGAGGAGCCCCGACTTCTGCCCGTTAGCTGGTGTTAGAGCCATGCAAGAAGGATGCTTAACTGAATGTTGACACAGCCCATCCCAGTGTGCCCTCACCCAGATAATCCCTGAAGGAACGTTCATTCTAAGGTGACCTTCTGTCTTCCCGTGGTGTCTCTTCAGCGGCCCTGAATCACCACACAATCAAACGTCCCCGCGGTAAGATCAGCCCCTGAACTGACAGCGCCCTGCGTGTTGAAGCTTGTCATCCCTGCCATCTGGCTGAAGTAGCCCGGGGTTTATATTTCGAGCAGAAGAAGAGGTTACGTGGGACGCAGCAAATAAAGACCACAGAGCAGCTGTGCCTGTGGGGATTTGTGTAGTCGGGGATTCATGGGAGCTCTCCTGGCTACTCAGTGAAAAGGCAACCCCGGGGAAGGTGAGCTGAAGCTGGACAGTTTATAAGAAATGCCTGTGTGGTTCTCTGGACAGCCGGTACATAGGTCAGTTCTACGTACATTTTCCATAGTGAATGACCGTATGTGCAGGCAAGAAGTGGAGCTGCAGTGAGAAGTTGGAATAATATTGTAGGACTGTAAATCCTTCCTAAAAATACACAGAGGGAGAGAAGGAGGGAGAGAGAGGGAAAGAGAGAGAGGGAATTAAGGAAAATTGCAGAATGTGGCCATTCTATTTCATCGGCAAGGGTTAGAAGCCCTCTCTATGCTTTAAGTCTTGGGAAACCCGGTAGGCACTGATGGTAGATGGCACTAAAATGCAGAGGTGCGTACAGACCTTAACTCTCCCGTTTCCATTTCAGACCCTCTGCAGGGACATCACGGTACAGTGGACAGAGCAGAGTGTCTGCACTTGGCGTGACCTCATTTCTGATTCAAGATCTGCAGCTCACAGCTATACACGTTGCTCGACAATGGACCATGTCACCGACGTGGGGAGTGGCAGAGCTTAGGTGTCCCAGCGCTGACTCCAGAGGTCCAGGTTTGACCGTTATGAGTATCACCTGGCCTCCGAAAGCCCCAGTCCCCACCTGGCAAACAGCTAAATAATATCTCTTGTACCAGGCGTTCCTGAGGATCTAGAGAAAGGGTGAGCCTGGGGTTGAGCCAGCCTGGGCCCCTCCGGACACCTGAGTTACCTTCCACTGTCTTGATCTGACGACCCTGTTTTCCTGTGAAGTATTGTAGTCGTTTTTTTTTTTTTGCGGTACTAATTTTTTTTTGTAGTCGTTTTTTTAATGACCTCTGACCAAAAGCAATACACGGTGTGGCACGATCTTTTGTTGTCAATGCCCCTTATAAATTATACAATTTACAAATGAAGAAAAGCTTGACCCCTTTGTTGTCCAAAGAATATATTGATGATTGGATCTGTGGTAAAACGTTACAGCATTCACCTAGGTTTCAAACATTTCGTTAATGTCAGCCATGTCCACGGCCATTCAAGCCTCTCATTAGTCAGCTATGCACACGGCAATCTTAGCTTCATGAAGGTAACGATTTGCAGTATTTACAGGTATGATTCTGATGCAAGTTTCTGTCTGAATAATGCCGGTCTATCCCCTAATCACAGCGTTCCCTGCTGTCGCTCGGAACGCACGTCTCCTTTCTCCTGGGTTACTGACGTCTCCCCGTGCTCTGTTGCACGACTTCTGTTTACATGTTTCTGTATCCCTGGTGTCTGTGGCTTCCGAAATTATGCATCGTTTTACTCTCGTAGTAAGATAAGAAAATTATAATGGAGGGTTTTCCAAAACTTATGGCAGTATTCGTTGTTCCGCCTGACCCTTCCTTTGTGATCCCATGGGGACAGTTCCCGAAAAATAAAATAAATCTGCCAGGCCCGCCACTGCCCACGCATATAAGTCATCCTGTTTCTTGGTCTGCTGGCGCGTTTACTGCAGGTTTGGCTTCAGCCTGATTCATCCTATAGGCATGTGGACCGAGCTTTAATGAGCTCTTGGTAGAAGCCCAAGCTTTCCTAGGTACCACCCTTAGGACAAAAGCCATTCACCAAACCTGGACGGGCCCAGCCTGCTTTATTTATCCTGGCAAATTGGTTGGCAGTTGGCTGTTTAGTCGGCACGGAGACCATATCAGGTCACTTCGACGTTTAGCCTAATGAGACTTCCATTCATTGATCATGGATGGAATTCATGGTCCTTTGCGATTCTTAAATCTGTACCTACTGGGTCTTCTCGCTTTTGCTCGTGTCCCTGGCTTGGCAAAGGAAACTTGTGAGCCGCCCCCCTCCCCGCGTGTTTGTGAGCCGCCCCCCTCCCCGCGTGTTTTCTCTTGCTGGCTTCTGTGGCTGGGGGCAGTGGCGGCAGCAGTCAGCACATGGCTGCCATGTGCTGAGAGGGAAGTCCGAGCTCCAGAGCTGTCTTTGTGCGTCTGCGATTCCTTCTTGCCGACAGGAAAAGAAAGCATGGGGAGGGGGTCTGCGTCTGGGCCTCCTGGTGGAGAGCCGGTCCCACCCGCCAGCCCCATATGCAACCAATCACCCTGCGTCCTCTACGTCCAGGCACACAGCCCTGCAGGCCAGCTGGGACTGTGCTCTGAGTGGATTTTACTGGGCTTTGCAGCAACTTTGCGAAGCTTTTCTGGGTTGGGTCTTTATTGCCCCCACTTGGGCCAAGTAACAGAGGCTTTATAGGAGGCTAAGAAACCTTTCACCAATCTCCGACCAGCACGCACTTGGGGGTATGACGATGCAGCTTTAAATCAAAATCAAAATCTCCAGTTTACCCCCTTGTATGCCTCGGGCCGACGCTCCGCATTCCTACCGTGCCAGCTAGGGTTGGATTTTTGCCCCAATACCTCTATGTTCCTTCTTTTGGTATATATATATATTTTTTAATTGAATTATACTTGAGTTACAATGCTATGTTAATTACCGCTGTACAGCAAAGTGACTCAGTTTTGCATATATATATATATATATACACACACACACACACACATTCCTTTTTTTAATATTATTTTCCATTATGGTTTATCATAGGATACTGAATATAGTTCTCTGTGCTGTGCAGTAGGTCCTGTTGTTTATCCATTCTTCTTTTGGTATCTTTAGCTCAGATCCTATCAATGAGTGTCTAACAGTCAAAAACGTTAAACTTTGAAATAATGGAATAGATACATTTTAAAAAATGTAATTATTTCTGAATCTGGTGATATTGAATAGAATCTAGTTAATTTCTAATTATTGGCCAGATAACTTCAATTCACCATCTGGAAAAAGGCAGCTTCACCTTTGGACTTACCCCTTTTTGCTGAAGGAGATACATTCCTGTTAGTCACTCATCCAACTATTTTTAGGTGGGGATATTTCCTCTTTGACATGCAAGCAATCACCACCTCTTAGAGAATCTTCCGGTCGTATTTCACAACCACCTTTTCTCCTTTCTCTTTTTGGTCGAGCCCTTCAATCAAGCCTTCATTAATTCTTGTCTGGATGGTGACAATCACCTCCCAACGAATCTTACCAGGAGCCCCATTAATTTTTCCCAATGGGAATCATGCCAATTTACCATGTCCCCATTAACTTTCTTGAAGTTTCTCAGAAGTCAAAGAATCTATGGTATGTCATCAAAAAACAAACAAAACCCCTAGAACTGTTCCATATCGACTGTGCCATTCACCTTATCACGGACAATTCGTCATAATACAGCACAACGGCCATACTCAGCTTCCTCTTATACCCCACACTTCGTGAACCGCAGCCCTAAGCTAAACCGAGCCATTCACTGTTTCTCAGAGACCCAGGAATCCACATCCTTGTGTCTTCCTCAAGGTCATTTTCTTCCAAGGATGTTTGTCTGCCATCTGTGCTTGATCAAATCGTAACCTCCTTGACTGAAGCTTCTTCTAAGACCCTTTTCCCATCCAATTGTATACCCTCTTTAAAACTCTTTCAACTACCCCTGTTAATGAGCGTTTAGTTGGTGGTCCATTCTGTCCTTGGGGTCATTGGGTTATCTCACTCATTTTTCTCCACCGAATTGTGAATCGATGATCAATAGTAGGTCTTCACTAAATATGAGAAGACGTAAAGCAATGTCACGGATACATACGTAAGGACATGGAATTATCATATCTCTCTCAGAAGTCCATATGAATCTGACTGCCCGTGGACCTCTACAGCTAAGAATAAAGGTTGGATCTCAAAAGGAAACTCAATTCGTACACAAGTTGGCATGCCATTTTATCAGCTATTTTAATAGCAAACACAATACAAATGGTACTTCTGTCACATAAAGCTAAGGTAAACAACACTTGATAGGACGAAACCTATTGCCACCTTGTACTGCTTATAAACCCAAGACACAGAGTCAGGGGGGAAAGAAACGTTTCCAAGTTCCTAAACACAGACACATGCAGAACTTGGGCAGTAAGTGAGAGAATATGAAGTATTCCAAGTTATGCTTTTATTATTTTGCTTCTTTTCAAACCATGTGGAACTCATTAGATTTCTTTTCCATGCAGCACTCTGCTACACAGAGACAATAATGTAACTGGGAACCAAAAGGACCACAATTGGTGGTAGGTTGATGTGTGAGAATTAGACCTGGGAAGCTTTGACCTGGAGAATCTTTCAGGAAACATGGTGGGTTCTGAGGATCTCCTGTAGAGTCCACTATAAATGCTGTCCCGTCCTTTGATCTCAGATCTCTCCCATATGAGTGAATCTTTATTATTCAATTCTGAGGCTTGGATTGCATACTGAGGCGGGTTCTGTTTATTGTGGTGAGCTGTTTTTTAAAACAGTTGTCTCTCTGCGTTTGATGTAGGGAATTCCAGTCAGAAAAGAACTGTTTATATATTTATAAGGTCCAGAGTCCTGGTGAGTAACTCGGTCAAAGCCGAGGCGTCATGTCCTCGGGGAACACTTGGGAGCTCAGTTTTGGCGAGGTACCTGCTTTACAAACTCTGATCGCGTCCTTTTCTTCTTTATGAGATGTATCACGACTGTGTTTATCCATGGATTACTGTGTAGTTATTCATTAAATTTTCGCCTCCCTTTTTGACGTTTTTATTATGCTCTTTTCACCTTGTTTGGCACATAGGATATGCTCAAAAATATGTATTTAATGAATGCATGAAGGAGATAAGCTATATAATAAGTGGTGTGTGAAGTGGACTGTCTTTCAAACACATGCACTCAGATTTGTAGAGCTTGACAATTTCCATGGTGTAAATACTCCACTAGAGTTGAGGCCAAGCTATCCACGGTTGACCAGATGGCTCTCAGAATTCCTGGCTGTTTGACTTGGCTTCTTAGAGCCAAGGTGAGCCACTGCATACGCAGTTCATCCACAGTGTGTGAGAAAGGTCTTTGGGGCATGGAAACACCCCTTCTCAACAAAAGAACATGGTTAGTAACTTAGGGTCAGAAGGATTCTTCTTGATTTAATTTTTTTATTGAAGTATAGTAGATTTACAATGTTGTGTTAATTTCTGCTGCAGAGTAAGGTGATTCAGGTATACATATATAAGCATTCTTTTTAAAAATATTCTTTTCCATTATGGTTTATCACAGGATATTGAATATAGTTCCCTGTGCTCCACAGTAGGACCTTGCTGTTTATCCATCCTATAGATACTTTGCATCTGCTAACCCCAAACTCCCAATCCATCCCTCCCTTCCCCCTCCCCCTTGGCAACCACAAGTCTGTTCTCTATGTCTTTGAGTCTGTTTCTCTTTCGTAGATCAGTTCCTTTGTGTCATATTTTAGATTCCACGTACAAGTTATATCATATAATATTTATCTTTCTCTGACTTACTTCACTCAATATGATAATCTCTAGTTGCATCATGTTGCTGCAAATGACATGATTTCATTCATTTTTATGACTGAGTAATATTCCATTATATATATACATATATATATATATATCACATCTTATCCATTCATCTGTCGATGGACATTTAGGTGGTTTCCATGTCTTGGCTATTGTAAATAGTGCTGCTATGAAAATAGGGGTGCATTTATCTTTTTGAATTAGCGTTTTGTCTGGATATATGCCCAGGAGTGGGAGTGCTGGATTATATGGTAGTTATATTTTTAGTTTTTTGAGGACCCTTCATACTGTTCTCCATCAACTTACATTCCCACCAACAGTGCAGGAGGTTCCATTTTATCCACACCATCTCTGGCATTTGTTATCTGTAGACTTTTTAAGGATGGCCATTCTGACCGGTGTGAGATGATACCTCATTGTGGTTTTTTTTTTTTTTGGTGGTATGCGGGCCTCTCACTGTTGTGGCCTCTCCCGTTGCGGAGCACAGGCTCCGGACACGCAGGATCAGCGGCCATGGCTCACGGGCCCAGCCGCTCCACGGCATGTGGGATCTTCCCGGACCGGGGCACGACTCCGTGTCCCCTGCATCGGCAGGCGGACTCTCAACCACTGCGCCACCAGGGAAGCCCTCATTGTGGTTTTGATTTGCATTTCTCTAATAATTAGTGATGCTGAGCATCTTTTCATGTGCCTATTGGCCATTTGTATCTCTAGAAAGATTCTTCTTAAATAAATATTTGCTTTGTGTTGCCTGATGCAGATTTTCTCAAGTAGAAAAGCCCTTGTTTCTTTTTTAGAGCATCTGTCAGAACCAGAGTTTTGAGCTCTACCTAAGAAATGCTGCTCCAGACACATTGTCCTTCTGTTAACAATCAGAAATGTTGTCAACCGGTGGCTTTAGGACATAGAGTCAATAGAACAGAACAAGAAACATAAATAAGAGATCTAACAATTGGGGAAGAGAATAAGTTATATTTTTTCACAGACAATGCGATCAATTAAGTAGCTCTGCTGAAAATGATGTATGTAAAAAAGACCTCCATGAGAAGATTTAGCAAAAGGATTCAAGACTTCCACAAAAAAAAGATCACAGCGTTTCTGGCAGATATAAAAAGCAGCTTATTAATAGGAACAATTCATGTCCTTGTGTGGGAAGACTCAATCTCATAAAATGCAAATATTGCAAAACTACTTCATATTTTCTAAAAATTCCAACTGAAATATTGATGACTTTTTGTTATGAAATCTTGGAAAATAAAATTTATCTCAAGGCAAAATTGAGCCAGAATGCAGATGGCAATATGGGAAATACTGGGCTTCCCAGGTGGCACAGTGGTTGAGAGTCCGCCTGCCGATGCAGGGGACACGGGTTCGTGCCCCGGTCCGGGAAGATCCCACATGCCGCGGAGCGGCTGGGCCCGTGAGCCACGGCCGCTGCGCCTGCGCGTCCGGAGCCTGTGCTCCTCAACGGGAGAGGCCACGACAGTGAGAGGCCCACGTACCGAAAAAAAAAAAAAAAATATGGGAAATACTAAGAAACTTGCCCTGTCATGTTAAAATATGATATAAAATACCCTCCAATAAGCGAGAGAACCAAAACCCGCAGGGGTATTTAATGTGAGGGAAACTTCTGATTACTGGGAAAATAACACATCAATACATGGCGTTAGAAAAATTGGCTTAATGAGTCAAAAAAGTTAGTTTTTTTCATCTCATACCGTAGAACCAAGTGAGTTACAAATGTTTTGAGTTTTGCTATTTAAAAATGAGAAATATTTTTAAAGTATGTAGGAGAATACCTAATCTCAGAATGAAGAAGGACTTTCTAAACATACAAAAGGATTAAAAAAAATAGAGGGAAAAAAAGAGAGAAACAGCTACAAACAATTTCAAAAGGCCTGTACTTCCAATGATTGCAGTTCTCTAAACAACTGAAAAAAAAAATGATGAGTGGAAAAAAAAACATGTGCTATATTTAGAACAAGTATTGATGCCTTGTGTATTTGCTGCACTTAGGGTGCGTTAAGGCCTTGTTATGTAAATTATTCCATTGCTCAAGAAAGAAGGCATAAACAGCTCAAAAACTAATAACTAATTCCTCCATGAAATGGCCAACTTATGTATTTTGACCATTAATTCAAAAGTATGAAAGACAGGGCTTCCCTGGTGGCGCAGTGGTTGAGTGTTCTGCCTGCCGATGCAGGGGACGCGGGTTCGTGCCCCGGTCCGGGAAGATCCCACATGCCGCGGGGCGGCTGGGCCCGTGAGCCGTGGCCGCTGAGCGTGCGCGTCCGGAGCCTGTGCTCCGCAACGGGAGAGGCCACAGCAGTGAGAGGCCCGCGTACCGCAAAAAAAAAAAAAAGAAAAGAAAAAAAGAAAAAAGCACGAAAGACAGAAAACACAGAGCCACCTTTGAGTATAAAATTAGGAATTGTTAAAGCGAGAGCAGTTCTGAGGCATAAAGGGTGGAAAGGTAGCATCCTTACATGCCAGTACGGTGGCCACGCGAAGTGGAAAGCCTTTTAAGGTTTTCGACAGCACTTCCAAAACGGTTTGCAAGAGCCTTAAAAATGTTCACACCCTTCACTGTTGCAATGATATGTCTCAGAATTCAGAGATTTATGGGACAGTCTTTGCAGAGACAGCCCAAAATGGAAAACAATGTAGATATCCACCAAGATAGGATGAGATACTTAACGGCACATCCGTTGAATGGGGTATTAGCCTGACTAATGACATGGGGAGATACAAATCATATTGTTACGTGGAAAATAAATGGACTTAAAACCATATAGTTAAGCTTATAAATAGAATATATATATATATATATATAATATATATATGTATATATTTTCACAAAATCTGAACATGTTCAGAGAGTTTATTCTTGGGTAATGGGATTGTGAATTTTTGTGTATGAATCATTTCCATTTGTTCCTATATTTCTATATTATTTTTAGTTATTTATAAAATGTATACTATAAAATAAGATCTCAGTAGAGTACAAGCTTGCTATGTGACAACATTAGAAACTTGGTCTTTTCCTCCACAAAGGCCCCCAACTCCCAGATCCACCTTCCTTCCGGCCAATTCCTTCTGTCCCTTGAGCAACCTGGCCTCATGGTGGGTGGTCTTGTGTGCACTTTTCTGGTTTCTGCTGGAAAGATGTCAAGAAAGATGATTTTCCTCCATTTTGAAATGTACTCAATGTGGTATTTTCTGCAGGAAAAATCTCAGTGGTTATTTTTTTTTAATTATTAGCTTAAATCCCAGCTTTGACACAACGTCTCACTTTCCAGAATCAACAATAAGAAAATGAAAAGGCAGTGGATACTAATCCAGTTCTCTGAAAACTGTTTTTAGTCTCTTCCTTTAACTATTGATTTAAAATAGACCTCCAGCTCCTGCCATCGTTCAGAAAGAAAATAGAAAGAGAGCTTTTATTCAGAATCTATTTTTATAATTATTCAGAGCCAAGGAAGTCCATAAACTCCAATTCTTCACCCAGACCCAGAAAATGTATCACTGAATTGTTTTGACATATTTCATAGATGCTATACAACACAAAATAGTAAAAAGAGACTGCAGGAACCTCCATGGTACACATGAGTTCTCTTAGATGTGCTTGTTGGTGTTTTTTTTGTCATTGTTTTTCAATGCACGTCGCCAGACATTAATGGAAAATAGCCTTGTTTTTTCCTTCCAAAAGCAGCACGTCCACATTTTTTTTTTAATAACAAAACGCTGAATTGGGTTTTTCACTAACAATGCATCATGACTCCCAATCTTTCTAGGACTTTGTGAGAATTAAAATATACTTTACTCGTTCTGTCTCTTAAATGATAAAGGGGTCCTCAGAGTCCAGATGTCTTCACTGCAACATTGTACAAAATTCTAACGTATGCCACGTTTAATAATACAACTGAAATGTTGAGCTGGACTTCAGACAGTCTTTCTCTGCCGCTCGCAGACGGCAAGAATTGGGGCTGGCCACGGAATCCCATGAACTAGAATAAAGACATAATAGTGGAAGTTCCGTTGCTAAAGTCACAGTGTATATGAAAGATTTTGAAAATTGCCACTCTTGTGCCAATTTGAGTTCCACTATCAATCCATCAAGATGATAATAACAATAATACTAATGACTTTTTGAAAACCAATTTCCATGGCACGCCCTTGAGAAATGTTATCTTATTTAAACATCACAGCGTTTTTATGGCTTAACGTGTCACGTGGGACAATGCCATAGGTAAGATAAATAAATGGCTTAATGTTTCACGTGGGACGATGGTACGGCTGAGATAAACCCCAGGCTTGCAGACGCGTAACACAAAAAGCACGGTTTTCCACTTTCAAGAGCAAGGATGGTCCTCGAGAGCCATGGTGGCCATAAGAGGAAAGGTGATGGAGACCAGAGCCCAACAGAACCCACAGGGCAGCCCATGCCAGGTGTTTGTGCCCATGGTGATTCAGGAACTCAGGTCCTTCCTATCTCGTGGCTCCTCCATTCCCTGGTCCCTTGTAACCCCTCTCCTCAGTTGGGGGATGGGAAAAGAGCCGGAAGGGCATCTCTGCATCTTCACCTTCTCAGCCTGGAAGGGACACACGTCATTGGTGAGAATTAGTCACGTGATCCCACCTCCAAGCAAGGGATCCTGGGAAATACAGACCCTGACTGGGATGCTGTACTCCCACCAACATTCTGCCACCCGGCAGCTGGTGCTTGAGGCTTGGGGGACGGGTAACCAAGCACCTCTGCCTCAGGGACCTTGCATTGCTCTTAACATTTTAGCAGTGAAGGAATTGAGATACCTAGGAGCCAGATTTAGACCCAGGCTACAATGAGGTAGGATTGCTTCTGAAAAATATGTCTTCTGGGCACTAAAATGTGAGTGGCATACCAAAAAAATTGGACCAAGATTTTTAAAATTCATTTTTGGGGGTTGAAAATGTCCCCTAAGTTATGTGTTCCCTCCTCTGTGTGACTTTTTGGGTTATCCGACTCTACAGCTGGAATCCCATCTGTTTACTTCTCCATGTGTCACTACAGACACTCCAAAGACAAAGAGAAAAGACATTTAAAATAAGAAATAACTTTTAAGGTGATGTTAGGACGTGAGAAAGGACCTGGATACCATGAAGGATTGTGACATTCTCTTCTATGGATGGAAGAGTTTTTGTAAACAGATGAGAAGCTGTAACTGGGACAAATGGATCCTGTATGATATTTTTATGGTGTGTGGACCAGGCCCAGGCGGGCAGTGGTGAGCAGAGTGTGAGATTTATGTAAATATTTTGTGTAGTAAACAATTCGGCCGGTCATTTAAAATTGATTGTATAGCATGCTTAAACGTGAGTCCTTGAACTCCAATACATATTCACATATACAATTTTATATTCATTTGTGTACATTGTATACATTTATATATTATATACTATACCTGTCTATCTATATCTATTTATCTGTCACCTATCTATCAATGTATCTATCTGTGTCTATGTATGTATGTACGTATCTGTGTAACTATCTCTATCTATGTATCTATCGTCTATTATCTATCTATCAATGTAACTATCATCTATCTATTTATCGTCTATCTATCTCTATCTATTCTGATTTCCCGTTTGTGTCCTCACTACTTTGCCCTCTATCTCAACTTCCTTCTGACAGTTCAGCCATGGGAAACTTTTTACATAATCTAAAAGTGTCCTAGCAATTTTTCTAAAACAAAAACGTATCTTTCCGATGATTTATGCTACCCTACTTGGGGGGGGGGCACAACTGTTGGATTTTTTAAAATATGACTTTTGACCTTTGTTCCACCATCCATATGTTATCTCAGTGGTTCTCCCAGTAATCCTATAAAGTGAGTGGTATCAGTACCATCGGACACATAGAGAAATGGAAGTTGATGTAGATGACACCAAGGTTCCCACGGCTGTTAAGGGGCAGAACCTAAATTCCAGCCCACTTCTCAGCTACTCAAGCCTTCGTTGGTTCTGCCATAAACTTCTAATCAGCCTCATGGTTGAGCGGAGCCCAGCACAGTACACAGGTTGGTTCTGATTCTGAATCTGGTTCTGCAACATGGCTTTGGATGGACAAGTCACAGCCAATGCCGCATGGTGTAGGATCGAACCATATCATCTCTATGCACCCTTCCCCGGAAATCACCTCTTCCAAGAGCAGTGGGGAAGCTTCAGTGGAATACAGTGTGTGAACGTGTTCTGGAAACCATAGTTATATATTTTAAACCCTGGAGAAAAGTAGCAAGGATCATGGAAATAGCAACGCATACTAAGAACAGGCAATGGGTCAGGCTGTGTTCTAAGCACCTTATTCCCTGCCTTCACAATGACCCTATGAGGTGGGTGTGCAGTAATTCCTTTCTCAGAAGTCTGGAAACAGAAGCATAGAGAGCTTAAGCGACACACACCGAGCTTCTGATTCCTGGATGGAGAGGGGTCCTACAGTATGGCGGAAATGAGCACATTAGAATGTCCCATGGAGCATTAAACCATGAAGAAATGCAGTGGATCCCGGTACAGATTTGCCAAACCATTGGCAGGACCCCAGCACTAAAACTTCCACATCTTCATCTCAGCCTCGATGAACATGTTATCGCTGGGGCTTCTCTCTCAAAGGTTCTGGTCTAGTTAGTGGGTTGAACAGTGGACTCCCAAAAGATATGTCCACATCCTAATACCTGGAAACTATGAATAAGATTTTACTTAGGAAAATGATTTTTGCAGATGTAATTAACTTAAGGATCTTGAGATGAGGTCCTCCTGGAGGAGGGTGACCCTACATCCAACGACAGGGTCCTTCTAAGAGACAGAAGAGGGGAGACACAGACACAGAGGAGAAGCCCTGTGAAAACAGAGGCAGAGATGGGAGGGATGTGGTCACAAGCCCAGGGACGCCTGGAGCCCCCAGAAGCTGGAAGAGGAGGGAAGGACCCTCCCCTGGAGTCTCCGGAGGGAGTATGGACCTGGGACACCTTGACCTCAGATGTCTGGTCTCCAGGATGGGGGAGGATGAATTTCAATTGTTTTGAGCCACCTGGTTTGTGGTCATTTGTTCCAGGAGCTGCAGGAAATGCACATACCAGGGCATGAGAAACTTTTAATCTCCTTAGGTGATTATAACTGGAAGCCAAGGAGGACCACTGGTTTGCCGTCATAACAAGATTAACGTATAGTAGAGTCTCTTAGGAAGGAGGCTGAATAGGCAGACGCTCAGGATGGAGCTAAAAGGACCCTTGGGCTCCCCCCACCCCCCGACATACCCCCCATAACCTCAGGTCCTCTTGGGATCCAGGAACTCACCACGCTGCCCATCCTTAGTCTGGTCTCACACGATTAAAAGTGCCGCAAAGTCTCCTGCAGGGCTCGGCATCTTGCAGCGTGAATTCAGTAGCAGGTCACCCCTCACGAGGACTGAAGTCCTGTCCAGATTCTTCAGAACGAGAGCCGCATCTGCAATTACACACCGAATCTTAAAGAGTGGGTTTGAAGGCCTGGTTTGGGTTTTGTTTTTCAGTGAGGACCTGGGAGCAGTCGAAGAGTGACCGTTGACTGCTAAGCGAGGATTTGTGCTTGTGGACACAGATTTACAAGCACATGTACCAGATGTGAGACGTTTGGGCGGAAAAAAAAACCCCTATGTTTTAGTTAGTATATTATTTACAAATCACAACAGAACCGCATGTGATCGCAATGAATGATCTCAAACCACATACGCCCCCATTCCGAGCAGACTATTTTAAAAGGCTCAGGATGACTAAATCTCAAAGTACTCGAGCGCCTGCCATTGTGACTGTCTCCACCAGAGAATCTGTAAGATTTGTGTTTGTTTTCCACGGATGCGATAACCAGTTATATCAAACGGGTTGTCTTAAAACAAAAGGGATTCATTCTCTCTCAGTCCTGGAGACCAAAAGTCTAAGATCAAGGAGTCATCAGGGTCGGTTCCTTCTGGAGGCTCCCGGGGAGGGTCCTTCCCGCCTCTTCCAGCTTCTGGGGGCTCCGGGCGTCCCTGGGCTTGTGGCCTCATCCCTCCCGTCTCTGCCTCTGTCTTCACAGGGCTTCTCCTCTGTGTATCTCTCCTTTTCTGTGTCTTATAAGGACCCTGTCACTGGATGTAGGGCCACCCTCATCCAGGAGGACCTCATCTCAGATCCTTCACTTCATCACGTCGGCAAAGACCCTATTTCCATGTCAGGTCCCATTCTGACATTCCAGGTAGACATGGAGTTTTGGAGAACATTATTCAACCAACTATGATATAGCATTTTCAACGAAAAAGTAAACACTTATTTAAACTCTAGTCCAAATATGCCTATTACTTTTTATCTGTTGCTCGACCCGAGGTCACCTGCTGGAGGCTAGAACTTTCTTAGAAATGTTTTTGCTGCAGGGAGAGCAGTGCTTCCCTCCTATGCATGTTATCCTGCCCAGACATCCCTCTTTCTTAGCCCAGTAAAAATGGCTTCTCCACAAATAACTAGCCCTTAGACTTCCATATGAAGTGGCCTTTGAGTCCCCTGGGACAGGAACACCCCCTAGAACCACCATTAATGCTTCTGAGTGTCTCAGCCTTGTAGCAACCTGACTTGTAGTCTTATGTCTTTTGAGAAGATGGAGAGTGTAGACCACCATATACCTCTTCATGTCATGCTACCTCACCTACATCAGGACAAGGCAAGTCCTTAAGAATGTATGTTGAAGGAAATCCCTGGCGGTCCAGTGGTTAGGACTTTGTGCTTCCACTGCAGGGGCACAGGTTCCATCCCTGGTTGGGGAACTAAGATCTCGCCAGCCACACAGCGCGGCCAAAAAAAAAAAAAAAAAGAATGTATGTTGAGTTCACCCACAGAAGTTTACCACCAGTTCTTAACCTTACATGAACCCAGAATGATGGGACAGTGAGATGCTTTACCATGTTTTTCTAGGTGACGTGTATGTAGCAGCCTATGTCTTGGTTTCTGTACCATCCTGGGTCTCATTTTCTGAGGCAGTCAGTCCAAATGAGTCTGTTCCTAAAATGCCTTGCTGCATTTATTTCTCTAGCACAGTGGTTTCCAACCAGGAGTGATTCTGCAACTCAGAGGGCATCTGGCAACGTCTGGAGACATTTTTGGTTGTCCAGCTGGGGGAGAGGAGGGTGGAATGTGATATTGGCACGTAGTGGGTGGAAGCCACGTCCCACAGTGAAGGACGGTCCCCACCATGGAGGGTGACTCAGTCCCAGAAAGAGTGATGAGACTGCCTTCGCATGAGAGACTCAATCTGTTGGTCTCTCTCTCTGTCTCTCTCCACGCGCCTATCCATCCATCCATTTGTCATCTACCTTCCCTATCTATATATCTATCATCTATCTAATCTATCGTCACCACCATCATCATCTAGCTATTATCTATCTACTATCTACTGATGTATCTATCAGTCACCTATCTACCTATCATCATCTATGTATCATGTATGTCATGTATCTGTCTACAATCTATCTTCATCATCTAGCTATTATCTATCTACTATATATTTATGTATCAATCATCTCCATCCATTCATCCACATATATATCATCTACTTATCTCTATCATCTATCTCATGTATCTTATCTATCATCTATTGTCTACCTATCAATCATATCATCTATATTTATGTACATAGCTATCAATCATCTATCCATCCATCCACACACCTATTTATCTCATCTATCATTCATCTGTCTTATTTATCATATCATCTACCTATTTTCTTCCTATCTATCTATCTATCAAATTGTATCTAGATCTACGGTGGTGGTTCTCAACTAAGGGTGATGAGGGGACATTGAAAATATCCGGAGCCATTCTTTGATTGTCAGCGCTGGAGGGGAGGATGCTAGTGGCATCTCGTAGATACAGCCTACAGATGCCATTAAAAACGCTACAGTGCACAGGCCAGCCCTCACCCCAGAAAATGATCCAGCCCCAAATGTCTGTAGTGCTAGTGTTGAGAAACCCTGTCCTGGATGAAGGGTTTGTCTATGGAGGATGAACTCTTCAAGCAGGATGTGTTTCCTACACATCAGGGTACCCTGATGCCCATCCCGGTACCTGGCACACCCCAAGGGGCTGTGTAGTTACCCTTAAGCAAATAAATGGATTCATGAGCGAGACAGTGTCTGTGCTTCCCACAGTCTTGAAAAGCCAAGCTCTCTTTCCCTTCAGTGACTGCCACTCTTTCCAGATTGGCAGCACGGACAAAAGTCACATGCTTCCCCAATATTTATCTTGCATTTGCTTTTTTCCTTCCTCTCGCGGGAAGCCAAAGAGTGCATATTTGAGGAATACTGCTATAGGCACCCGAGATGTCTCCTCCCTAAAGAAAACTGGCTGCAGGACTGCTGTGGCGCTCTTTCTTCAGTCTCAAGTAATCCTGATTCACACTGGAGCTGGTCCCACCTTACCTTCCTGTCAGAGACTCGGCTGGAGCTGCCACCTTGGACTTAGTTTCCTTGCTGGTGAAATACTCACAGAGAAGAGAATAATTCCAACGTGGTGGATAAAAGCAGTTTTTCAACCAATCTGATCTAAGCGCAGACTCACTTGAAGTGGCTTTTGCCCTTGAAAATATCACTGTCATGACTGCCTGGTTCTTTGGAAAATATTATTTTATTATCCAATGTACATTATTTTGACCTTAAAAATACAGCAAAGCAGTCGTGGAAGTAACAGATCTATTTTTCGAGGACACAAATTGACAGGAGGAAAGATATTTCTGGGCTCCTCTGGAAGGCTCTGGGTTTATTCCGTGCGGTCACAACTTCGCTCTGTCCTCCCTCTCCTGTCGTCTCCCCGGTCCCGCACGGCTCTCTCCGGATACATTTTATTATCAACAGGGAAATCCAATATCTCAGCATCCCCTACCGGAGGGTCGCTGGGAAAGGTAATATAACAGTGGTTTATGAATTTGAAGGAAGTCGGGAAGGAAACTGGTTTTAATTGCATTTCCGTGCCTGCTCTAATGTATACAAACCTTGTAAAGACCAATAATTTATTATTTTTAATGAGACAGAAAGGACGTCTTTCTCTTTCTACTCTCATCGTCTGATTAGAAAGAAAAATATATATATATATATAAAAAACACTATATAAAAAGTGAGTTCCAGGGAGAAAGCGTCCTCTCCTATAAAATGGGAGCTGTACTGTAGGACACTTGTACGTGAGATGCAAACAAGCAAGCCCTCTGGTTGTCAGCCCCCGTCGGGCACACGGCAGTTCTGAAGTGACAGAGGAGTAACGGAAAGACGGACACGCATTCTAGAACGTTCTATCATGTTAAAACGGCAGCGGGTTAACTAGGTAATGCATCTTCCGCGGGGGTAGCAAGGCACTGTGAACCTCTACAGCTCCTTTGCAGTGAATGCTCCTTAGATATCCTACAGACGCCCGTTCGAGCATCAGGATGGTACCAGCAACGCAGAATTTGTAATTTGCGCCCAAGTCCTGTGAAACGGAAGGCAAGCGCATATAGCATCCTGTAAACATGAAAGGAAGTCCCCCAGAGAGGCCGACACCTGCTTCCCGTGTCTGCATTGCTTCCTTTCGTCAACGAGCACAGGTCAAGGTCGACAGTGGGCCTCGAACCCAAGCCGGAGGGGGCCACCGTGCCCCGGGACAAATCCTTTTAGAGCCCTGACTCTCCGGCCCCGGCTGTGAACCCAAAGGAGGCTTTGTTCTAACTTCGGAAGCAGCGGCCGTGGAGTCCAGGGTGTGCTCCCGGGGTTTCAGTAGACGTGGACGTAGGTTGTTTTTGAGTCACGGCCCAGGAGGTTTTTGGCGGTGCACTTGTAGAAGCCCGCGTCCCTCTGGGTGGCCTGTTGGATGATTAACGACCCCTGTGGGTGAAGAAACCTGTTCCCGTAGAGACGGGGCTGCGTCCCCGCGGTCAGGTGCGATTTGTCCGGCAGCTCCCAGCTTATCTCGGCTTTGGGAATGCCCACGGCCAAGCAGTTCATCTTCACGGTGCTCCCGGGCCGGGTGTAGATGACAGGTGTGGGTTCACTGGTGATCCGGGGAGGATAGGCAATCACAATCACCGGGACGTTCACGACGGAGGGTCCGTACTCCGTGTCCGCCTTGCACACGTAGGTGCCCCTGTCGAAGACGGACGCGTCGCGCACGGTGAGGGTACCGTTTTCCCAAAGGGTGAAGCGTCCTCGGACCTGGGGACCCTCCAACACCATGCCGTTGGGCAGCGTCCAGGAGGAGTGGGTCTGCCGGGCCCCCGGGAGGATGCAGGGCAGCTGCAGGGTCTCCCCGTTGATGATGCTGACCAGGTTGTGGTACTGGTTGCTCGTTTCGGGTTTCAGCCCCACCTTCAGAGACACCAGCCTCTCCGTGTAGCCCGCCAAGTTCCTGGCCACGCAGCGGTACGCCCCGGCGTCCACGGAGGAAAGGCCGCTGATGTGGAGCATCCCGTCGCCCTTGTGGTAGAACCTCTGCAGCTGGTGGCCGCTCTGCAGCTCCGTCCCGTTGGGAAGGACCCACAGCAGGGTGGGCGTCGGGGTCCCGGCTGCCGAGCAGTTGAGACTGATGGTGTGGCCGGCCATGGCGGTGATCTTCTCGCTGACCGGGTCGTGGAAGATGGGCTTCTCCACGGGCTCCAAGACCGTAAGTTGCACGATGAGTCTGGCTTCCCCGCCCTCGTTACGCCCAATGCACGCCAGCTGGACAGAGTCGCTCTTCCTCAGGCTCTTGATGTCCAGGGTACCGTTGCGATGGATGGTGATGCGGTTGCCATAGTAAGGGGCCGGCAGGACCACGCCCTCGGGAAAGGCCCACAGCACTCTCGGCGTGGGGATGCCTTCCGCCTTGCAGTCGATGAGTTTGCGACTCCCTCCCGGGGCAATCTCCCGCACCGTGGTGATGGCATTGGGGTGCCCGTTGATCTTGGGCGACTGGACGTTGACGTGAATCCAGACCGTCTTCCTGTCCTCCCCGGCGCTGTTCCTGACCACGCAGGTGTAGTTGCCGCTGTCCGAGCGCTGGGCTTTCTGGATAAGGAGAGTGCCGTCCTGATATATCTGGTACTTGTCGGAGGAGGTGGGGATCTGCCTGCTGGTTGGAGAAAGCCAGGTCACCCTGGGCGTGGGTTCCCCTTTGGCCTCACAAGCCACGGTGACCACGTCCCCGTAGGGGACCTGGACCACGGAGTACGTCTTATTCCGGATGACGGCGGGCTCGGTCACCACCTTGACGCGCACCCTCATCTCATCCTTGCCAACCTGATTTTCGGCAAAGCAGGTGTAGTCACCTTCCTCTCGCAACCCGACCTCGTTGAAGTAGAGGGTTCCGTTGTTGAAAACGACGTAGCGCTTGGTCCGTCCACCGCTGTCGTCGGACTGCATGAAAGAGTTGACCAGGCTGCCGTCCGGGAGGCCCCAGGAGATCTCGGGGTTGGGGAGCCCGGTGGCCATGCAGTCCACTTTGAGGTCGCCCCCGTAGAAGACCCTGTGGTCGTTCTCCTCCTTGTGCTGGATCTTGGCTGCTTTCATGACCACGTTTACCTTAAGCATGACGAAGTCATCGCCCACCTTATTCCGGGCGACGCACAGGTAATCCCCCGCATCTTTGTCCGTGACGGATTTCACCACCAGGGTCCCGTTGGCAAACGCCTTGATCCTGGTATCAAAGCTGACCGAGAGAAAGAAAACAGAATGAGATGTCAGTCTCCCGAACGCTGTCTCTCCCGGCTTGAGGTCACCGGAACGCAACAAAAACGTGTGGATCTCAGAACTCTGGGCGCACAGGGCTGCCGCTCAAAAACGTTGGATGGATTTTGCAGCCCGGAGGGGACGGCCATCCAAACGCAGAAGTGATTTATTTACCAGTTAAGAACTCCCCGGTGGAGCCTGACCTTTGGCTGGCCTGGCCTCTGATTCGAAGATGTGAAACGCAGTCTAAGACATCAGCCCGGTTTGTGTGGGCGTGTGTGGATCAAATATTTGCCTGTTGTCAGCGTGGAGCTTGTTGTAATGATAAAAGCAGATCAAATTCTAGCGTCCCGGACAGAATGAATGTGCATTAACCTTAGGAAGAGGTGACCTTTTTCCTAAAAGTTTTATAGACGATTTTTACTCTTGACAATTTTTATGATGTTGTATCCCATTATGAGGCAAACAGGCAGCAAACCAGCTACAGAATGGATCACGTAGTTGTGGTTATACCCAGAGTTTCGAGGCTACGACTGGATTCTTCAGAACTTGGTGCTATTGGTGTACAAGCTTCTTCCCTAGAATCTGTAACGAAAGCGTCATGACCCTCACCAGCTCGTACCCTCCTGCTGACTTTCCGTTTCTCCACGTGGCAGACCTAAACTCACACACTGCTGAGTTAGTATTCGAGAAAGAATTTTCAGTTTAAAAAGGCAACATGGAAAGAAAGACAGAAATATCTTCACTAGGCGTGTGACATTTTTATAAATATACATCGGTATGTCCTCCAGCAACGCAGAACTAATGTTTTGAATAGCGGGGCGAAGGGATTTGGGAGGTTCCTACTTTAAACGTGTCCAGATTGAAAATCTCAATTACTTATAATTCTGGCATCTGCAGGGAGAGCTTGACTATTATCCCTAAATATTTCCTGCACACTGTGTCATTCTAATAGCACGTCTGGAACCGTGTCACTGATTAAAAAAAGAGAAGTGTCTGCCTATGATGGAATTCAAGCCTGATTATTGTTCATCAAAGCACCTACCAACAAGGACCACGTCACGTGTTTTGTTGGCCATGAGCGAGAGTCCAGTCAACCTGAATCAGCAGGTCATTCGATAGGCGTGGAGCAGACAGAGGTATTTTAATGAGTCTTGGAGTTAGAATCCAAAAATGTATACAGTAGCACATGTCTGTAAACATTTAGAAACTCCTATAGCAGCAAATCCTAACCTTGGTCATTATCTGAATCAGCAGAGCGACTCTGAAAAAGATGCATGGCTACACATTACAGGAGACTTAGCTTCGAGACAGGAAAGTCCAGTATCCCTGTTTTACAACAGTCCCGGTGTGTAGGCAGGGCAAACAGCCCGTTCTTTTAAAAAACTCACATGGGCTGTTTCATTACACTTTTCGAAGAATGTCATTAGCCAGAAGCTAGGAATAATGAAGCTACAGAGACTGTGGCTTCTGATTTATAGCGAGATGCCAGTAGCATGGCCCCAGTGCACACCGGAACTACATTCTTTCCCTTCAGTGTTCAGTCAGCACTGCCTCAGCCTCGCCAGTGTCGATGGAAAACAACCCTCTGCGTGGCAGGACACCGGCTCAGCTGGAAGATACTGCGGGGAAAATCGGGTATGTGGTATTCTGGATCGACGGTGCAGGGCTCACTAGGCACCACCCAGCCATCTGGAGTTAAAATACGGCGACCTGGCCCTTCTCCTGCGCTGGAAGGAGACTGGGCAGACCAGACACAGCTGCGCAGAGCCTTGGGCGCTGCTTTGGGTCACGTCCCAGGGAGGAACCCGCGCCGAGGTGGGTTCCTGTCTGAGCTGCCAGGCTGTGTGGGCTGGAGACGCACCACAAGCCAGGGGGTTTCCAACATGACGCCACTGATGTGTCTTTGCTTCCTGTTGCCAATCACTGTCTCTTTCCTCTGCATCTTGAAACACTTATT
The DNA here is from genome assembly GCF_964270905.1 of Leucopleurus acutus. Lineage (NCBI taxonomy): Eukaryota > Metazoa > Chordata > Mammalia > Artiodactyla > Delphinidae > Leucopleurus > Leucopleurus acutus. The sequence continues at coordinate 1,867,139 of NC_139148.1, forward strand.
AAAGAGACAGTGGCTTTGGGGAGCTACCTCAGGGTTTCTCAGCCTCGGCACTACTGATATCAGGGGCTGGATGACCCTCCGTGGTGAGGCGTCCTGTGCAAGGTGGGGTTTCGAGCGGCCTCCCGGGTCTCCACCAATCAAAGAGTATCAACCCTTCCCCACGAGCTGTGACAACTGAAAACGTGTCCAGACATGGATGAGTGCAGCCTGGTAGACAGAACCGTCTAGTTGAGAACCACTTCCATAGATAGACAGGTGACAGACAGAGGGTTAGAGATAGAGAAAGATCACAGAAGAGATAAATGACAAACGAAATTGAGCTATTTGTAATGAGGTGGATAGACCTAGAGTCTGTCATACAGAGTGAAGTAAGTCAGAAAGAGAGAGACAAATACCATATGCTAACACATATATATGGAATTTAAGAAAAAAAATGTCATGAAAAACCTAGGGGTGAAACAGGAATAAAGACACAGACTTACTAGAGAATGGACTTGAGGATATGGGGAGGGGGAAGGGTAAACGGTGACAAAGCGAGAGAGAGGCATGGACATATATACACTACCAAACGTAAGGTAGATAGCTAGTGGGAAGCAGCCGTATAGCACAGGGAGATCAGCTCGGTGCTTTGTGACCGCCTGGAGGGGTGGGATAGGGAGGGTGGGAGGGAGGGAGACGCAAGCGGGAAGAGATATGGGAACATATGTATATATATAACTGATTCATTTTGTTGTGAAGCTGAAACTAACATACCATTGTAAAGCAATTTTACTCCAATAAAGATGTTAAAATGAAAAAAAAAAGAGATAAATGACAGATGATATACAGAGAATACATGATAGAGACAGATGGAAAGATACTATAGAGATAAATAATACATATCAGATAGGTGATGACAGACAGATAAAAATAAATGATAGACAGATAGACACAGATGAGAGAGAGGTAAGATGGATGGCTAGGTAGGTAGATAGAGCTAGAGACAGATGAAGATAGATGATAAGATAAATGACAGATGATATATAGAGATACATAGAATAGATGACAGGCAGATGCAAAGATACTAGATAAACGATAGATATCAGACAGGTGATGTTAGATATATAAAAATAGATGATTGGTAAATAGGTAAAGGGTTTGAGCTAGATATGGAAAGGTGAGGGATGCCAGATAGATACATAGAATAGAGGATAGACAGGCAGATGGAAAGGTACTAGATAGATAAACGATAGATATCAGATAGGTGATGACAGATAAAAATAAATGATAGACAGATAAATAGATAGATGATAGCTTTCCTTGCTAAGACAGCATTTCTCAGCGTCAGCACTACTGATATTTGGGGCTAGACGACTCTCTGACGTGGGGCTGTGCTGTGCACTGTGCCCTCTGGTCTGTACACACCACGTGCCAGTAGCATCCCCTCCTTGTTCCCCAAGTCTCATCAACCAAAAATGTCTCCAAACATGGCTCAGTGTCCCCGGGGGACAAAATCCCGCTTGGTTGAGACCCACTGCTCTAGAGTCATACATCTGCGAATTGAAGACGGGGCAGGGCAAGGTGCTTTTTTCCCTAGCCAAGATGAACTCTTAGAATTGCAGATGTGCTACCTTTGTGCTGCCATTTGCCTTTAATTTCTTTGTTTTATCTCCTTTCCTTCTATTGCTAACACATTTCGAGATACGATCTGAAGCTCCGATGTGTTTTGTTGAGATCAGAATAAGACAAGAAATTGTTTTATCTAATTATTTAAATACAGTTAAAACTACAGAGCATGAAAACAAAAGCTATTGCTTTATCTTTCTTTGGAGGCGGGGAGTAGAAAAGCAGGGCTAAGGGCTAGGTGTTTGCTCTGCATCTCAACTGATAAAAGACAAGATTGGGACTTCCCTGGCGGTCTAGTGGTCAACACTCTGCGCTCCCAGTGCCGGGGGCAAGGGTTCGATCCCCGGGCGGGGGAAGGAAGATCCCACATGCCGCCCCGCGCGGGAAACAAAGAAAGAAGACAAGATTGCATCGTGTGAGAAAGAAATGCCCCCCACCCGGCCCACACAGGAAGCAACATCTGCGCGTCAGCACTGCCGACAAGGAGTCATTCCTTTTTCTGCCCGACCCCATGAGGAGGTTTCCCCAGCACCCAGAGGGGAGACAGGCTCAGGAGCCCCGGGACTGCTGGCGAGGCAGGAGCGCCACGTACCTGAAGAGCGCGTCTATCATCCTCTTGGACGGCAGCCTCCAGAGGATGCGCGGCCAGGGGTCACCGGAGGCGCTGCAGTCCAGCCGGAGGGTCCCCCCGTAGCGGACGTCGGTCCTCTGCGGGGAGGTGCCCGTGATGCGCGCGTTGGCGGCGGCGCGCTGCACGGTGAGCTGCACGGTCCTGCGCGCCGAGCCCACCAGGTTGGCGGCCACGCACTCGTAGCGTCCGCTGTCCTTGGGCGCCAGGTTGCGGATGTAGAGGGTCCCGTTGGGGAAGACGAAGAGGTTGTCGTGGATGAACTGCGAAGGGCGGATCTGCGTCCCGTCCCCCAGCGCCCAGCGCACGCTGGGAAGGGGCGCGGCCTTGGCGGTGCAGTGGATGTGAATGCTGAGGCCAGGGGGCAGCGAGATGTTCTCCAGCTCCTCCTGGTGGATGACGGGTGGGAGGGCCGCCACGTGCAGGCGGATGGCGAGGCTGTCCGCGCCGGCGGCGTTGCTGGCCACGCACTTGTACACGCCTCTGTCTGAGAAGGATGCCTCCTTGATGGACAGGGTCCGGTTTTCGTGCAGCGTGATCCTGCCCTCGACGGGGGAGACGGTCTGCCACACCCTCCTGTCGGGGAAGATCCAGGAGATCTGGGGAGCCGGGGTCCCCTTGGCCAGGCACTCCATGGCGATGGTGTCGCCCAGGTAGACGGTGACATCCTTGTAGTGGGCGGCTAGGATCTGGGGCTGCTGCACCGTGACCGACAGCAGGACCACCATCCTGTCTGCTCCGTGCAGGTTTGTGGCCGTGCACAGGTACTGGCCGCGGTCCTGCACCTGTACGTTTCGGATGACGAACGTGCCGTTCTTCAGGACTTCAAACCGCTGTACTCTGGTGTTGGGGGTCATGAGAGCTCCTGGAAACCAAAAACAGGCACCGTCAGGTTCAGTGCAAACACGGTCTTGCCAAAGGGACGAAACAAGGATTATGAGTTAATCTGATTCTCCTCTTTATGTCCAGACAGTGAAAGCAAAAAAAGACCCACCCCCCAGTGCCTCTGATGTTCGTCTTGGATGTTTCACTGATCCCCAGATCAGGGCATATGCCACCTTCAGGCCAAGGGAGCAGGCGTGGTTTTCAGAGAGGGTTCTGGAAGCCGCCAGAACCCGTCACGAACCCCAGGGTCTCCCCTTCATTTACTTTAGGTACTGGAGAGGCAGCCCCACTTCGCTCAGCCTCTGCCTCGCTGCGTGGACGCTGTCCTCCTGAGGTCCCCAGGTCGGCTGCAGGGATGCCCCAGGTTCTCAGTCACCGCCCGCCTCTGTCCGGCCAGGGTCCCGAGAGCGACACGGGGCTGGTCGTGCTGTGCCCCGTCTGGTTGAGTTGCAGGCTGACGCAGGCTTCCTGACAGTGCCTGACAGCCCCACTTCCACAGTCAGAGGGCACACACCCGTCCTTCTCCCCACTGCCTACACTCCCTGTATTTCATAGCCCATCTCTCAGGACTCTGCCACAGTCGGGGTCTGTAATAATCAAGAGTTTCTGATGTTTTGACGTGTTGGGGCCTTGCTGACCTTCCAGGGACGGCCAGTTCCTAGAGATATAGCAGAGGACCCCCCTTCCAAATGCAAACTCACCCATCCAGAGCCTGCCCCCCACTCCCTGCTCTGAGAGGTTCCCATACTCTGGGCCACCATCCACCTGCCCTCATCCCCCCAGGACAGGTACCAGACAACTAGGGCAGCCCGTGCACCCAGGACCTGCTGGAATTATTCACACCAGGCCGTCCTAACCCCGCTTACCCTGCCTCACCTGTTCCTTCCTGCGAAAATCACAGTGAAGGCTCTCGTCTGGTTTCCCCCTTTCCCTCTGCCTCCTGACCGACCCTGGTGCTTCCCCGTGTAACCCTGCTTGGTGTGCTGTGCCCCTTCCCCTTGGCAACCGTGAGCGACCAAGTGTCTCTTCAGTGGCAGTCATCTCCTGAGCTGTTAGCCTCGCCTTCCCTGAATAATAACAAATCCTATATTGAAAGACTGGGAAAAGCCCCAGCAAACCCTGAGTTTCAATCCTCCCACCCTATCCCACGCCGCTCGGTTCCCGGGTCCATGCGCCCGTCAGTGGCTATTCATTTTAGTTTTGACAAACTCCTCTGCTTCTTTTCCTAGTAATTTTCTCTAAGCCGGGAGTCCTGCCTTTGCATGGAACCCTGGAACCCTGGACGCTGTCCCCAGCCCTAGTGCTGGGGATTCATGTCCTCGACCTCCTAAGTTACCTGAAACTTCCCACGACAAGGCTTTCCACCGTGCACGGGTACTGCAGGTGAGTCTTCCCAGCCCACCTGCTCATAGGGAAACAGGTGTTGGTTGACGACAGTATAACCTCCCTGCCTTCGAGGAGATGCAGGTCCTTCTGGTCTGGGTCCAAGCCCTCCTGGATGACAGGTGACTGTGGGCGTGGAAGGCCTCCTGCTGCCCCTCAACCACTTCCCCATTGAGGGATTTTATGATGCAGGGACCCCAAAGCGCTTGTCTATTTCACTGGGTTTCAGGTGGGAGGGAAGGCCCACTAAAACCGCTTGCAGATCACGATGGGCAGGTAGAAGGTGGCCTCCTATTAGCACTCGATGAGATGATTTGGTTTACAGGGTAGAAAAGGTTCAATACAATAAGAGACATCACGCAGCTCCAGGATCACAGAAAACAACGCTGGCTGGATGGGAGACTGTCTGGTTTGGGCATGAAATGCGGAAGAACTTTCTGAAAACTGGAGCTAGCTAACAAAGGAGAAGCCAGCAGTAGAAACAGATTCCTGGTCAGGTAGAGGAAGGTGCGTGACTGTCTAGGGAGGGGGCATGGTCCAGGGATGCTCTAAAATGGCACAGGGTACGGTAGACCCTAAGGATGAATGCAAATGGGATCTCCCAGGGGAGGAATACGCCTTCCTTCGAAGGCGCAGTCCTTCTAGAACGAAAACCCCGTGGTGTTCCCCATTTGCTATTTCAAGCAGGTTCCTTATGAGATCATTACGAAAGCGTTTGCTGTCAAATGCGGAGCTGATCAAAGATGCTGGTAATTTCCCCATATGCTCAGTGCTCTCTGCTCACCACTGGGGCACATCCAACATGTGTGAGATAAGCAGGGAATGTACAGTTCTCTCTAGTGATAGCAGCACTTGTCATTTCCTGGATTATCTCAATGGCAACCGAAGAAAACCCAACCCTCTGAACAGGATGCGAGCCTGACGGACTCAGCCATGTTGAGAGAGAAGGGAAGAGAAAGGGGAAAAGGGAGGTCCGTTCGTGGAGGCTGTAGGTCCTCCGCTATTACTTTCTTCCGTCTCCTAGAATCTCTTGCGCCATCGGGAAAGCCGACGGTCATTTTATGAAGCACAGTGGCCTTTGGGCACCCAGCCTGCTAAGTAGAGACCACTGTATAGAGCCTTGTTACGGCCTGAACTGTGTTCCCACCACAATTCATATGTGAACGCCCTGACCCCCCAGGACCTCAGAATGTGGCTGCATTTGGAGTTGGGGGTCTTTAAAGAGGGGATGGAGGTACAATGAAGTCATTAGGGTGGGTCCTGATCCCATAGGACTGGTGTCCTTGTAAGAAGACGGGATTAGGACACAGACGCACACAGAGGGGCGAGCCTATGAGGACACAGGGAGGAGACGGCCGTCTACACACCCAGGAGGGAGGCCTCGGGAGGAACCAGCCTTAGTGACACCTTGATCTTGGATTTCAACCTCCCCAAACTGAAAGGCAATACACGTGCTGTTCCGGCCGCACCATCTGTTCCGGTGCTTTGCGATGGCAGCCCGAGCGGACTCATATGATCCTATCTCTAGGTTCAAGTCAAAGCAATGCCTGATGAGCTCACACCAAGCTCCACTGACCTTTCAAGCCAGCGCGAGGACAAGAGGGGTTTGCACAGTTCCCCTCACGCCCCTCTGCACCTCGACATGGCTCGTGGAGGACTTCTGTGCTGGACCTCACTGGGAAGAGGCAAGAGTGGCTTGGCCCTGAGCCTCGGTTAGGAATGCCCTACCCAGAGAAGCTCGTACGTGTTTCCACGACTGCATTAAAACCCGACACCCATTTTAATTCCCCACTTCCCGTGCCCGTAAAGGAAGACACCTGTCGGCGGATTCTCAGATGTCCTTTGCCATCCCATCTGCCCGTCCCTCTGCCCGGAATCTCTGGTTCTACCTGCACTCGCAGGCTCCAGTAAGCCCCTCCCCTACACAAGCCCTGGTTAAAACGCAGGTGTTTAAACACCCTACCTGTGGACGGCTTTGTCCAAGTCACGAAAGGCTTGGGTTTCCCCATAGCCTCACACGGGAACATGACATCTGCCTCGGCAGTGACGGACACGGTCTGGGGGGATTTGGTGACAATCTGGGGCTTTTCCCCGAGCGTCCAGAATTTGGATGCGGGTGGTCCTCTGGAAGAGAAGAGCTTTGAGCTGCTTGGATGGAAGCTTCTGGAAGGCTGGGCAGATGATGTTAGGAAAGGGATGGCGCTCCGGGTGGAGTAGACCAGAGGGATGTTTCTTAAGCTTGTTGAGGGTGGTGTCACGGTCCGGGGAAGGTGCAGTACAGGAGGTGCTGGGGGACCAAAGTCCACATGGGTGACGCTCTGAGAATGTATCCTGTTGTAGGCACCTGGGTTGACTTTTCTCCCTCTCGTCCCTGGGGCAGGAGAGGTGGGGACCTGAGGCTTCGGAGTAACTGTCAACTGTGGAAAAGAGAGGGTCCTGTTGAAAAAGAAAGGGACTCTTCCATCGGGGTAATAAGGGACTCTCGAATCTGGAAGCTTGCCAGCTGGGTCTCTTGAATCAGGGATGCTGTTGTCTCCAAACAGTGTGGGGCTGCCGTTGAATGGGTCAGTTCCCCGGTCAGTCGACTTACTAGGAATGCTAGGATTGGACCTCGGCAACGGAACCACAGGAGTCGTTGAACTTGGTAATACTGGAGCCGTAAAGTGCTTATTCTCTGGCGGACCCTTTGACGGATATGCAGTGATTTCCGGTCTGCTGGTCAGGTGGGGCTGGCGAGTGACCACGTATCTAAAGGAGCTTTCTGTGGCCGTGTGTGGCCGCCTCACGGTTCCTCTCTGGGGGACCGCTGTGGCAGCGACTCTGGCTGGTTGGTGGAAACCTTGGACCCTCCCAGCCTCGTGGTGAGTATCTGGACGCCCTGGAAGGCTGTTTTTGGTCGTACCATCCAAGGCTTCCTTTCGCAACTCCTGCTTTGGAGCGAAGGTAAATTTGTCCTGGTGGGAAGAGGGAGTGGACAACTCGTTTGGCTTCGATCCATGCTGAGTTCCTTCGTTATTCACTGAAGGTGTTCCGGTGGCCGGGGTCCCCCCAGCATAATGGAAGAAAATATTTTGTTTGGAAGCGTCTGACGTTGGCAGTGTTTCTGACGTAAGAGGTGTGGGCTTTGCGGTGGTTTCAGCCAGAGACACACGAGTTGTGGGTGGGAGTGGGGTTGCTGGTCCCCCCACCAGGGCACGTGTGGAGACTTCATTGCGGTGTCTGATTTCAGAGCGGAGAGTGGCTGGAGTGGTTTCACGATGACCCTGACCACTGATGGTGGTTTCCACCTGACGTGAAGATGCCTCTACTTTTAGGATGGCGAGAGAAGGGACCGCTTCTTCCTGTTGCGAGAGCACAGAGACTGCGGCAGAAGGTGAAAACTCAGAAGGAAAACCTAGGTCCTCCGACTCTTTTAAGAAGGATGAGTCTGTAAGAGCTTCTGAAGAGCTGGTAACAGGTGGGTCCGTCTGTAGCCGCCCAGGCTGGGCTGCCCTTGGAGGAGTCCACCTTGCACTTCCCGGAAAGCCAGAAGGAGGGGATGCCTCCTTAAACACTCCCACACTGGAGACCTCGGCCCCAGAAGGTGAGGCCACAGGAGTGACTGACTCGCCAGGGACCAGACCGTCTGTTTTAGAGTCCTTGATGTTTGTGACATCGTAATTCTTAATTTCCTTTCCGTCCGATACAGGCTCGTCTGTGACTGGAATTGTCTCTTGGAATTTATCATGAGATAAATGTGTTTCGGTGGCGGCTGTCCTGTCATCTTCCACTCTGGTTATCTCACGTGGGTCTCCAGTTGTGAGAGAAACGGTGGTGGGTGACAGTACAACTTCTGAACTGGGGGTGACAGTGTTTGTATATTTATTTTCTGGGGAAGGGCTGGGCCTGGACACAGACGCTATAGAGCTCAGGGTAGAGGTGAGGTATCGATGTTTCTTTGGCCTCTTCCCGTGTTTCCTGCGTGGGGTGCCCCTGGATGCCGGTTCTGCGTGCTTCTCCACGTCCATCAGTTTTGGGGTACCAACGGTGCTGTCAACCCAAGATGTAGGAACCAGCAAGCTTTCCGCTTGGCTTGAAGTCTTCACTTCGGGTGCCTGAGTCAGTGGTGCCAAAAACGTGGCCGCTGGGGCGAACGTCGTGGGCGGGGTTTGTTTATGCCGGTGCCGGAATCGGTGGGGGCGCAATCGCCTCCTCCCGCTGGGTCTCCTTCGGGAAGGATGAGTGGTCAGCGCTGACGGGGACGTGGCCTTTGGGGCTGGCCTCATCACGGCTACCGTGCTGGTGTCCCTGTCGAGCAGAACGCCAAGCGTGGTTCCCTTGGGGTGCTTCACGGCAGCGATGCTCGTCACGGCTTCCAGGGCTGAGTCCAGGAGAGTGGTGGATTCGATGCCTTGCCTCTTCCTCTCAGGAATTCTGGAGCGTTTGGGGTCTCTCTCTCGCAGACCTCCTTCCTGCAGTGTCGGAGAATTCTCCTCTGTGCCCTTGGGAATCAGTGGGTGGCCCTGAGTGCCTAAACCACTTTTCACAAGCTCGGGGCTCTCTGTTTGCTCTTGCAGAGCTGTTTGTGCTGGGACTTCGGGGTCCCCTAAAATGGGATCTTCAAATGCCTCAGAGGTCCTGGTGTCAGCAACCCACGAGGCAGGCACTGGAGTAACGTGTGCGGAGGTCTGTCCTTTCGTCGTGCTTCCACCTGGTTGTGAATTTGTCTCCAGATCTTGGTAAAAGTATGGCAGGGTCTCGGACTCGGCCAGGGAGATGGCATCCAGTGGAGACTCATACTCACTGGACGGAGACCCTGGCATGGACCCAGCGTCTAGTGTAGACCAGCCCTCTGTGGCCATGTTTCTGTCAGTGGGCTCTTCGTGGACCACATCCAGGGTCTGTAGAGTAGAAGATTCGTAAGGCACAGGGAGCCGTGTCGTGGCTGTAGCCCAATTCGAGTCAACTGCAGTGGGAGCTGCAGGCTTGATCTTCTCAGAAAACTCTTCATCAATCAATTCTTCCAGGTGTGTGCTTGTCACTTTGGGGTCAGCAAGAATCACTCCGTCGTGGCCAGACTGGACCAGAGCCATCCTGGTGGAAGAAACCGTGCCAGAAACCTGCTCTTCCTTGCCAAATAAAGAGACATCTCCTGAGGATTCTTCTGCACTGGCTGTGGTCTGCACAGGTGACACTGAGCGGGGAACAGCTGCAGGCAACAGGGGGGTCACTTCCAGGCTCTCCGATGGAGGGGTGCTGGTTCTAACGGCCTGGGGGACTTCTGTTCCCTTAGGGAGATTTCTCCCACGTACTCTGGCGAGAATATCTGCCCACTGCTCTGGACTGATCTGTTTGTTTGCGACGTTTATCCTTCGTCTGGACTCAAACACTCTGCGACCTTCTGCGATGTTTGTGTCTGGTTCCTTTTCGGAAGTCTTCCAGTGTTTCAGTTTTCTGCGCCCTTTCTTGGTTTTCTGACCTCCAGCGATGGCATCGTCCTTTGCTTTGATGAACATCTCTTGGTCCTTTGGATGGAGAACTCTCCTCATGGTGTTACCTTCATCTCCTAGGCCAGATCCCCCTTCATCCTCCACGACATCTCCTCTTCCTCTGGAAAGGGTCTTCCCACCTGGGCGTCTGCCTCTTTTCGATGACCTGGCAGATCCCTTGTTACTCACCGTGATCCCCACCGTAAAATGATCTGCCCCTTGCTGGTTGACAGCCACGCATCTGTAGTAACCACTGTCGCTTCCTTGGACCTTTGGGATGTAAAGAGTTCCATCGGCCAACATGTATGTGTGTGACGTGTTAGCCATAGCGTTAATTATCCTTCTGTTTGGAAGGATCCAGCTGATCTCGGCTTCAGGTATGGCCAGAGCATTGCAAGGCAGCGTCACCGGCTCCCCCGGGCTCTTCTGAATGGTCACGGTATGTCCGTCAGGGGGCCGAGTGACAGGTGGTTGCACAAGGACCCTATAGACCATTCGATCCATTTCATCCCTCACCTGCGCGATGCACTGGTACAAACCAGCGTCTGACTGCTCCGTGGATTTGATCTTCAGCCAGCCGCTGGTGAGGATGGAGAATCTCCCGTCCTTGTCTTCCATGGGTGCCTTCAGGACAGAGCCATCTGGGAGCACCCAGGAGATGGACGGGCTCTCAGAAGCCTTCACGTTGCAGCTCAGCTGGCATGGACTCCCTTCCAAGACGGTCTGGGCTCTGTGCACCGCTCTGCTAGGCTCAATCATTACCCAGCTTCTGCTCCGAGACGGCCTCGCGTCTTTGGCGGACACGGTGACAGCATGTTGAGAGGAATAGGACAGCAGCACTGTTTGGGCCGTGCTCTGACGCCGGTTGAGCTGGAGGTGTATGGACGGCTGCGTAACCCACTCTGGCTCTGCCAGGATGTGGGCTCTGACGCCCGTGTAGTAGAGGGTCTCGTCGTCGGCGTCTTGCCTGTACCGGTAGCCGAGTCTGGGGTCTCCGCTGAGCGTGAGCTCCCGGTGTAGCGTCACAGGGACCTCGCTGTAATAGGCAATCAGCTTCCAGAGTTTCTCATAGTTTTCTCGCGTCATCGGACACTCAAAATCCAAGGCGACCGTGGCGTTTATCTCTATCTCTTGAGGGTCTGTCTGGTTCAAGTGTAGCTGGTACACGTCCACGGGCTTCTTGATGTCACAGACCAAGTTCACTGTGTTCCCGTGTTCGTCGCTCATATTCAGAGAGACGTTCCATACAGGATACTGGAAGCCCTGCAGGGAGGACGGGCTGTCGCCGTCCTGCTCTTGACTCTGATTTTCCTCGCTACTCCCGCTCCCGTTCTGTCTCAGAGGGGACTCGATAGAAGGCTTCTCACAGGCGATGTCCTGCAGCCTCTGAAGCTCTTGTTTGTGCAGCTTCCTGGGACTGAAGCACGTGGAGCACAGCTGACCCCCTTCGTAGGTTTTGTCCTTCTTGCATTTCAGAATCCCTGAAACACGCAATCACACACAAACATGCTGTAAGTCAGTGACGCAAAGAACGGCCCGAGGGTTACAGCCTTTGCATCTTTATCACCCGGACGCACTTCCACCACGACTTAGGACCTCCCCCACCTCGCTCTGTGACGTCACCCCTGACTTGAAGTCAGTCTAGCACAGCGCGTGGTACCTCGCCGGGGTTTTGGAACTTCCGGACGGTGAGTGATGGGTACTTCTCTAAAAGATATTTTTAAGTTAAAAAAGAATGTCTATTCATACGTATTAGACAAGTAACCTTTTATGAGGGCCCAGGAGAATCTACGTGAAGTCACTGCAGCCCGTGAATATATTTCCAGGTTATAGGATCGACAGCTGGCATGGATCGTATCGTGTCTACCTTTTATAATGATGTTTTCTCTTGCTAGAATTATTCATTTCAGGCAGTGTTTACTTTTTGGATTCACATTCTACTCTTGGCTTCCCGGACGTTAAATCCTCCAGAATTTTCTCCCTCTCTGGCCAACACTGACTCTTTCACTGTTTCCTCCTTCTCTGCCCAACTCGTTACGGATGATGTGTTCCTTGAGTCGGTCTCGGCCCTTTCCCTTCTTGTGCCGAGGTCTCAGATGGCCTCGCCCACGTGCATGGTTTCAGTTACCGTTCACTCGCCAGTGATGAGTTCCAGCTGTGCTTCTCCAGCCCAGACTCATTCTTACGAGTCCCACACCCAACGCCCTACTTGACACGTCTATTAAAGGGCACAAAGGTTCCTCGAACTGACACCTATAGAACCACGTTATGTTTCCTCCCTGCTAGACGTCTCGGGGCTTTTCTGTAGTCGTAACTGGGGAGACTAGAAAACTAGGATGCTTTCTGACAGTCTTCGTGGCACGTGTCCACTGCTTTCCATCCGCGCTGGGAATAAAACAGCCAAACTGCCGTCACCCGGAGCATTACAAACCTTCCAACCAATGTCACTATGTCTACTTTTGCTTCTCTGAATGCAGTTTTCTATTCGAGTTTCAAAATAAACATCTCGAGATGCAAATAGGATGGTTTCACATACCGCCCCCCCCAAACACACATACACACAAATACAAGACATACCACACAGACACACAGACACACATATGGACACACTCAAACATATGCAGACATAATGCATACATATGGGCACACAAAGGCATAGGCGTGTATCTCCAGAATGGCTGCGGCGGCTCTCTACCCCCCAGAAGCTTCATGATTCCACCACCAGCGTGTAGTGTTCCTGCTGGGACATGACGGTTTTCAGCCTGTCCTGGACCCAGTGGGGTTTGGGCACTGAAATACGAACAGAGGTGACGTGTGTCTTTTCTGATTAAGAAAATTAAGAGGTCAGTATACCTGTCCTTCCTCATCCTTTGCCTGATTTAGCAAATCTGGTATCAAATGTGAAGTGGAATCATCCATGCAAGAACCTGAATCTTAGCATCTCCACATGGAGGAAAGACATCTGGCCACTGCACGCGCCTAAAGGAAACTGTGGCCCATGAAACCAAAATGACAGGGAGGCACCAACTCACACCAGTCAGAACGGCCATCGTTAAAAAGCCTACCAACAATAAACGCTGGAGAGGGTGTGCAGAAAAGGGAACCCTCCTGCCCTGCTGGTGGGAATGTAAATTGATACAGCCACTGTGGAGAACAGGATGGAGGTTCCTTAAAAAACTAAAAAGAGAGCTACTATATGACCCAGCAATCCCACTTCTGGGCATATATCTGGAGAAAACCATAATTCAAAAAGACACATGCACCCCAGTGTTCACTGCAGCACTATTTACAGTAGCCAAGACACGGAAACAACCTAAATGTCCATCAACGGATGAATGGATAAAGAAGATGTGACACATATATACAATGGAATATTACTCGGCCATGAAAAAGAATGAAATAATGCCATTTGCAGCAACATGGAGGGACCTAGAGATGATCATACTAAGTGAAGCAAGTCAGAAGAAGAAAGACAAATATCAGATGATATCGCTTGTATATGGAGTCTAAAAAAATGATACAAAAGAACTTATTTATAAAACAGAAACAGACTCACAGACATAGAGAACAAACTTACGGTTACCAAAGGGGAAAGGGGGGAGAGGGTACATTAGGAGTTTGGGATTAACAGATGCACAGGACCATATATAAAATAGATAAACAGCAAGGACCTACTGTAGAGCACAGGGAACTCTACTCAGTAAATAACCTACAACGGAAAAGAATCTGAAAAAGAATATATATACATACATGTTTTATATATATATATATATATATATATATATATATATGAAAACAAAATTGTGACATATATAAATGAAAACAAAATTGTGACCTAAGGTGTGTGGGCTGGAAGTTCCTCGATGGCCACAGGCTGAGAGGCTAAGCTGAAATTAAGGGTAGCAAGACCTCTCAGAGGAGGAGAGCTTTCAGTGAAAATCTGAATGCTGAAAAGAAGCCAGACCCTTGAACATCTAACAGAAGAGTTTTCTTGGTAGATGATGACCAGGTCCAATGACGCTGAGCTACAAATCGGTTCAGACGGTGCCTGGAACAGAAAGCAGCGCAGTGTGGCTAGAGCAGAGTGAGTACAGGGAACAGTGGGACCAGCCCATTGCAGGAGGGTAGGCACTGCACTAGCTTGCACTCTAGAGCCCACGTGCCACAACTACTGAGCCCGCGAGCCACAACTACTGAGCCTGCACTCTAGAGCCCACGTGCCACAACTACTGAGCCTGCGAGCCACAACTACTGAGCCTGCGCTCTAGAACCCACGCGCCACAACTACTGAGCCCGTGAGCCACAACTACTGAGCCTGCGCTCTAGAGCCCACGCGCCACAACTACTGAGCCCGCGAGCCACAACTACTGAGCCTGCGCTCTAGAACTCACGCGACACAACTACTGAGCCCGTGAGCCACAACTACTGAGCCTGCGCTCTAGAGCCCACGCACCACAACTACTGAGCCCGCGAGCCACAACTACTGAGCCTGCGCTCTAGAACCCACGCGCCACAACTACTGAGCCCGTGAGCCACAACTACTGAGCCTGCGCTCTAGAGCCCACGCGCCACAACTACTGAGCCCGCGAGCCACAACTACTGAGCCTGCGCTCTAGAACCCACGCGCCACAACTACTGAGCCCGTGAGCCACAACTACTGAGCCTGCGCTCTAGAGCCCACGCGCCACAACTACTGAGCCCGCGAGCCACAACTACTGAGCCTGCGCTCTAGAACCCACGCGCCACAACTACTGAGCCCGTGAGCCACAACTACTGAGCCTGCGCTCTAGAGCCCACGCGCCACAACTACTGAGCCTGCGAGCCACAACTACTGAGCCTGCGCTCTAGAACCCACGCGCCACAACTACTGAGCCCGTGAGCCACAACTACTGAGCCTGCGCTCTAGAGCCCACGCGCCACAACTACTGAAGCCTGCACGGCTAGGGTCCGTGCTCCGCAACAAGAGAAGCCACCGCAATGAGAAGCCCGCGCACCGCAACGAAGAGTAGCCCCCGCTCATCACAACTAGAGAGAAGCCCACGCGCAGCAACAAAGACCCAACACAGCCAAACATAAATAAATAAATAATAAAGTAAGAAGTGTTTTTAAAAAAAGAAAAGAAAAAGACCACTCAGAGCACTCCATTTGCCTCCTCAGAGACAGGAGAAAGGAGTTAGACCCAGGCTGGTGGCTGTGAGGTTGGAGATGAGCCACGAGACTCAGGTAGGATAAGCTCAACGGGCTCTGAGGATGGGTTCCAACGTGGGGCTTGGGGAAGGGGGTGTAAAAGAAAAAGGAAAAAAAATCTTTCTTATTTTGATGCAAAATCTACTTTCTTGCAACTTCTACCTATCAGTCCTGGGTTTTTTCCCCCCTCTGGTTCAATACAGAACGCCTGTATCCCCCATCACAGAAGAATAATCACATAGCCAGCCCAGTGTTCTCTTTTCCGAGCATCCCTGAACACTTCCTGTAGGACGAGGACGCACGGAAAATCCAACTTCTAGCTGTAACCCAAGGTCGGAAAGAATCCTCCGAACGTGCTTGCTATGCCAACCAGAGTCAACTGTCGATCACTCATTAAATGATAATCGCTCTACGTTTCGATAAAGGATCCATGCGTTTGAATTATGCCACGGAGCTGTCTTGACATTTCAGTTATATCATTTCCTGCCTCACTGGTTTGAGGACGTGATTTCACCCGACCTAAGACGAAGCAATGGCGCAGAAAGTAATTTATCCAGAGAGGTGAAGGTTGGGCAGCTAAGGGTCACGCAGCCGCTCTCCTGTCCTTACCTCTCGACTTTGCATCCCATTCCAGAAACCACTTCATGTCACAACCACAGGACCACGGATTCCCGTGCAGGTAAAGGTTCTCCAGAAGCGGCATGCTCTGAAGCACGCCGGGGGGAAGGGTTGTAATCATGTTCTCGGCTAAGTAGAGGTGTCTCACGGTGGAGAGTCTGAAATAATCCAGAAACGTGAACGTGGAGAACGTGGCGGGGTGCAGCTGGTGAAGCATGTTTCCCTCTAAGTGGAGTAGCCTTAGGGACGTTAAGCCGCTGAACGCTTGTGGGTGGATAAACTCGATCTTGTTGTGGTCCATGTGTAGCCTTATGAGGTTCCAGAGCCCCCGCAGGGTCTCTCCTGTGATCACTCGAAGCTTATTGTAGCTGAACTTGAAAACCTACAAAGACAGGGAGGACGGGAAATCCTGTCTAAGATTAAATACAAAACCAGAAAACCAAACAACACACAACCAGGAAGAGAAACCAGAACAAAGGGCAGGAAAGTAATGACATTAAGCTCGTCTCTTATGTTAAAAAAAAAAAAAAGGCCATTTAAATCATTGTTAGGGAACATCCTATAGCTTCCCCTCTTCACGACAGGTCCTAGAGGCTGCTAGTCGCGCTGTTCATAAATGCCCGGGTTTACCTGGAGAGAAATGAGGTCTCTCAAAGCCCCGTCGGGGATGCTGGGAATGTCATTGCCGTGAATCATAAGCAGCTCCAACTTGGTCAGTCCCGCAAACGAGGTTTCCGACAAAGCCTGGATGCTATTAAACCTGGAAAATAAGTAACTGGAATGAGGAACAGTGAAGTTAAATCCCAGCTGGGGAGGAGTTCCCAGCCCACCCAGGGGCGACTTAGCAAAATGTTGATTCCAAGGTTGTACTGGTGCCACTCGCAAAGCATAATCCTCTCTCTCCGTGTCCTTGTCTATTTCTAAGGTTGCAAAGAAACCCACACATTTTTATTAGCCTTCGTTCAGTGAAGGCGTGATCGCTGGGAATTCTGAATGGGAGTACACTTACGTGGTCACAGGCTATTCGGGGAGATACGTAAGATTTAGACCTTTAAACGCAGCTGGTCGAAAGGGCCCTTCATTGGAAATCATAACAAAGACACGTGGAGAGCATGAATGGAAACCAAAAAACCAAAACACAGCTTTGGAAGTGGCTTTGCATATAGTAAGACAAGGACGTTCTCTGAAATAAAGGACCAAATGAAACAGACAGCCTTATTTCGCAAAGACAATCTCCCATTTCTGATGGGTGATGGAAGTTATCTGTAAACATTCTGGTGCGTTTGGGGTGTTGTTTTTGCAGAGAGATTGGTAAAGACGCTTCCTCGACCGGTCTGGAAATTCCTCACTGCTCCGTGGTTAGTGACACCAGGGAATCCCCAAAGTGAATCCCTGGAGAACCAATTATAAGATGAACAGAGAATCCTGTACCTTGCTGTGTCGTAGGGCAGGAACCTGGGGTCAGGGCTTCTGCGGAAATCCAACACATCTATCCTGACATGATTTCTGTATTTCCCCTTATCACCTCAACAAAAGGAAATGCATCTGTAGAGGAGGCCGGTTACAGCTCAGAGCTAACTCGGCAGGTGATGGCCAGGTCCAGTTTCCTCCTGAGACACATACGTGCCCCACACCTCGGTGATCACAGCCTCTAGGGAGGCGAGGTCCACCCCAGAGCTCAACATCCTGCAATGCACTGGCCAGCCCCCATGACAAGGAACCGTGGTGTCCCAAACGGTAAGTGGGCCCCAAACGTCATGTGCTGAAGTGGAGAGTCCCTGCCTTAACCCAGGTTGGGACAGGATGGGGGGTTGGTGTGCTGCCTCATTTGTTCATCATTATTTGGACTCTACCAAGAAACCTGCCCGAGAGGGTGAACACCCAAGGGGATGAGTATCTGCCCGTAAACTCTTTTCCATTCCTTGTTGCCTGACGCTCGTCTGGAAACAGTTTGTGGGAGAATATTATCAGGGGAAGTCGGTGAGGCTGGCAGGGACCAGGTAATCTCAGAATTGGGAGGATGTAGAGAGGAAAGAGCTTCCTTTGTTCCAAGTCCACCGGGAAGTCACTAGAGGGTTTTCAGGAAGGCTGTGGCATGAAGAAAGTCACGTGGTAAGACAACATAGCTCCACTCTGTGCAGAATGGGTCAGAGACAGACAAGAGGGGAAGGAGGAGACCACGTGCATCCCGGGGAGGGACGCCGGTGTCCGCGGGCAGGGTGGCCGCCGTGGAGATCAACGTACACGGGAAGTTTCCAGACGTGCTTAGAGCAAGAGGCCACAGGCATGGCTGAGGGATGGAACTGCAGATAAGGAGAAGCTTGCGGGGGAAACACTTGCAAGTTCTATTTGCCGTGGGATGTTGAAGAGGCTTGGCAGACGCCACGGTGAGGGTGGGACTCAGACCTGAGATGTGCACATGCAGGAAGCATTCCCGAACGGACGCATGCACTAAGGGCTTGGGGGGAGGTGACGCCACCTGCGAAGACCCCAGAGGTAAAGAAGAGCAGAGAGGCCAGAGGAAAGAGGCAGGTCTGGACTCGGAGGCAGCGGGGGTGCAAGTCAAAGGCTCCATCTCTCAGGTGGGTCAGAAAGAGTCTGATGTTCCGCAGCACATTTTCGTTCAAGGCTGTGCTATTCCTCTCCTGGAATTTTTTTGTCTCCCCAGAGCCTCACTTCCAACTTGACGTCCAGCTACAACGGTGGGTGCCGCGGCGGGCAGAAGATAAAGGGGAGGAAGATGTTTGGGTGCAGGGGGTCACCTTGTTTGGATTCCCTCCCCGCCTGAGTAAATCCCCTCAAAGTCCTGGATGGGGGGCATGTCAGCTCAGGAATCCTCCTTCCTGCATCACCTTCCTGGTGCTTCCTTTTAAGAGAGTGACAGATGCAGGAGCTGCTGGTGTCAAGGTTACAAATGCGGGGTGTGGGGGGGGACATTTCCAGGACAGACAAAAGACAAGGGAATCACGTGAATGGCAAATGCAGGAAGCACTGTATTCTCTCTGCACACCCAAGGGGTGTGGGTGAATTCTCCCCGCACCTGTCTAAAAGTCGGCAGAGAGACGGGGAAACTCACGTGGCAGTCAGGAAAATAATTTGACCGGCAGACTGAAATGACCTGGTGTACAGTCCCATCCTTTAACTGGTCAGCTACCCATCCTTCTCTCCAAAGTATCTTCCTCATCTGTTGATGGGCAATAACTGACTACATAACCAGCTAACTGGAATGATTTTAATATCAGAAACATAGAACCGTTTTGCAATATATACACATATCAAATCATTATGTCCTACACCCGAAACTCATATAATGGTGTCACTGATGTCGCCAATAAAAAAGAAAAAAACAAATATATGTAAAATTGCTTCACGGATACCCGTTAGGATTCCAAAGCAAAATTTAAAATGAAAAAGAGCTAATGGGCATGGGAGAAATTTCAGAAAGATGTCATCAAAACTCATCTTTCAATCCAAGGGGGGAAAACTTTTAAAGGTCTATAAATCAGACATTTAACTGCATGATATGTTCTTACTCAGAAATATTTGGAAAGTGATTTCTGAAAAAGCTTTGGGGCTGTCCAAACAGGAAACAGCAGATCTTTCTTTCAGTGCTGAGTGAGAACCCTAAAAACATCTGTGTGGGAATGAAAATTTTTCATTACTGCTCTGCCAATAATCCCTCATTCCTTGAGAGTTTTAAACCCTTTCCAGACCGCGAACAGACAACTCAGACCCTGAGTTCTATCTGTATTAGACGTTGCTATTGTTTTTTTGTTTGTTTGTTTTTTCCCAACAAAAGGCACAATGCCAGCCTCCTTATCTGCTTTGAGACTGGTTTCCAGAAATAGTGCTGTGATATTATAAGAGTGATTTTTAAAATGCGGCACATTGAATAATGTTACAAATTAAGCCAGATGGAAGTAATATACGCGGGTGCAGTGAAGCTATTCCTTTTTTTTCCCCTTTATCTTTAATATCACACAAAACCGTCTCAAGACCTTATTGGAGATGGTAGGAAAAAGAATAATTTTGATATCTGTCTTTCATTCTAGTGGCAAAGCCTTTAGGACACTGTAATTCACTGTCTTCAGCATTGATTGTTTAAAATGAAACCACCAAGAACTATGTTCTCATTGAGACGTGACGTAGGTTCCACGCTTACAAAACACGTCATTTTAAAGATGGGCGGAAGAGAACCCTCCTGGAAACTGTGAATGAGATGCAAACAGCTCCACAAAAAAACAGTTTATAGGTCTTGCAAGTCTCAAGCTATCACACAGCTAACTTTTGGGAGAGGATGCATGCGGTGTCTTCCCCAACCCCCCAGCCAACCTGACAGCCCAGACCCTCAACACACAACGGGTGAGGCATTCGGGGCTCCTACACAGGAAACACAGCAGAAAACAGTCCCCCTGCACCTTCAATCCCACACTGTCTAGGGGGCTCCCCTAAGGCCTAACAGTAGCCCTGATTCTGCGCCCTGACAAGGGGTCAGCCTTGAGGGATTAGGTGGTTAACCCGCAAGAGGGACACTATGCTGAAAATGGCTCATGAAAGGGGCGACCCCTATAGACAGAGCTCTTTTGCACCCCAGGAGGTGTAAGAAAGAAGAGAAATCATAGATAAGCTCTATTTTCCTTTCCACAAACTAGCACAGCCCATCCTAGCCTGACTCAAAGCAGCCCCAGTTCCCCTTCTGAATGAATTGTAAGATTGTGAAAAGGAAACTGGTTTTAAAATTGTAAAATGATTTAAAGATGGCAACAAGGAAACTGTTACTGTTCTCTCTGCTGGCAAAGCCAAATTGTTTTCCCCACGGAACCATCATCACTGTGTTAGATTTTTCAGAGCGTCAAATCGTAAAGTTTGCCAAACTTTTTTGGAGGAGGCTATTTAATGGTCTATTGCTACGGATTCAGTGTTTTTTCTTATTGTCTTAACTTCCCGTTCTTTTATTCTACTACTGGTCTTTATAATCGATAAATGCAAGAATGGTTGAAGCTCTGTACTCAGAGATGTCTAGGCAGGTTTACAATTTTTTGTTTCATCTTATGAAAATGTCCCCACAGTGGCTATTCATCAAACCCTAAATAATTTCGTTGTTTTATGGGTGGTAGAAAGTAGCTAATAGGTTTTGTTGAAGAAGTCCAAATGATTGTTTACTATTGAAGTTGTACATTGTTTAATATGAAAATTGCACATGAGTACCTGTAATTCATAGCAATGTACACTAATGTATAGAAAGCATATATGGGTACAAAAGGAAACTAAAAATACAAAAATTCTACCTTGAAATGCTGCATTAAAATATCTGTTTAAAAGATACTAATATTTTAAATAGGCAAAATCTGAAAGAACTCTTATTTCCTCAATGTCACAACTGCGTCATGCAGATAACCTACAAAATGTCACAGATGTCTCACTTATTCCTCTTATTATCATGTAGTAGTTCCTGAAGTCTATTTAGAATACTATTAGTATATTTATGTGTGTGTCATATGCTTTCATATCTGCATTAAAGAACTGTCATCAACGGAGACTTATCAAGGAACTGAAGCTGTCCGAGACGGTTCGTTATTCAGCCTTGTGATAGAAGCTTCCGGTGACGGATCAATTCAGATAACAGCCCCCAAAGGACCACATTTAGTATAGTTACAAATGCCCCCTCGATTCAGCCCATATAGGAGCACATAACGCAAGACACAGTGACACATAAAGGAACATATATTCGCAGTTACGTAAACGCACACACACATAACGAAACACCAAATCAACACGCATGCGAGGAGGCTGCGATGGCTCAGGAAGAACGTGGTACAAACCCCAGATTGATTCTTTCCACATGTTTAGAAATCCCAGCGGGCACGGAAGCCAAGGAGCGGAACGTGCAGTGGACCTCGCTGGGAACATAGCAGGCGCAAGGATACGGACAGGCCAGCGCGGCGCGCGGATGTCCCCACAGCAGAATCAGCACCACGGAGAGTGCTCGCCACTGCGCCCGCGTTGGCATCTTGTCGGGGTGGGTCATCCCAGGACACCTGTCGTGGAACCACAAAACCAGATGTCAGGTAGCGCTTCCGTATTTCCAGCAGATCTTACTTGAATGTGCACCATGGGGGTAAGCTTCGCAAGACATCACACAGTATATGTCAGTGACACAAAACATGTGCATCAAGAAACAGAAAATTTATTTTTTAAAATCTTTCGCCATTCACTTTAATCGTTACTATAGAGTATAACCTTCCCTCCTGACTTTGGGATGACTTGGAAGTCTCCCTATGCTGTGTAGGAGGGTACGGAATACACATGCCCACATACACGCCCAGAAATATACTTACATACATATGTGCGTGTATAAAGGTATACATACACAGACATATATATTTGTATAAATGGGTATATATGTGTGTGCTTATAGATACAGAGAGAGGAGAGATACATTCATGTTTCTATAATAAAATGAATAATAAAAGTAAATGTTATGCGTCCGCCTCCAACGTTATTGCCGAGCCGTTGCTTATTGTATATATCGGAATAAAAAGCTTCTCAGGAAGGCCGTTATTATCAGAAGGGTTTCCTTCTTTTAATGACACTCCTTAAAGTTTTAATTGTATCTTCTTCAAGTGCTTACAGAGGCATTCACTAAAGCGAAATACGTTCCATTATATGTGGTTTTGTTTATGACCCTTAATTGTTTTTTCCTTGGAAGAGCCCAAATGTTGAGATGGTGCAGCACCATAGTTACCGGAGAGGAAATGTGGGGCAAACCTCTGAAAAATCTGCCACTAGAGAAAGAGGAAAGGAATTATTTCCTGATGAAGCATCTTGAGGCAAACAAAAAAAGATCAGTAAGACAAAAGAAAAAAAAAGGAGAAAGAGAGAAGGGAGGAAGGGAGGAAGGGAGGGAGGGGAGGAAAGAAACGGTCAGATAAATGTTAGGTTGCGGGCCTCCCTGGTGGCGCAGTGGTTGGGAGTCCGCCTGCCGATGCAGGGGACGCGGGTTCGTGCCCCGGTCCGGGAAGATCCCACATGCTGCGGAGCGGCTGGGCCCGTGAGCCATGGCCGCTGAGCCTGCGCGTCTGGAGCCTGTGCTCTGCAACGGGAGAGGCCACAACAGTGAGAGGCCCGCGTACCGCAAAAAAGAAAAAAAAAAAAAAATTAGGTTGCATCAGCTGCCTCATTTAGAATGTCCGTGATTATTTTTTCATGCATCGGTCATGCCTTCCTTCATCGACTCATATTTCTGTCAACTCTTGCATGAAGTTTATTTGCAGATAAGTAACACACATGGAGAGTAAAGGGCACAGAAGAGAAACGCGCCTGTCGGTTCGTCCCTGCTCTGGGCAAGCCCTCACTTCTCATCATAAACTCTCCCTCCGCTGACACGCGGTAGGGACACCCCGAGGCCGCAGCCCTTCCATCCGTTACAGGGCCTCCAAAGAGATGCTCTCTAAAATCCGGACGCGTCTCGCCTTTCAGCTGCCCCTCCGGAGCTGACGGTGCAGGCGGCCGCGCAACAGGCAAGCGCAGCTTCCTCCGCTGCCGCTTTGCGGAGAGCAGCCGGCTGGCTCTGCTGAGCCCAGGCCTCCCCCGCTCCCGCCTGCGCGCTTGACCTCCGCCCTGGCTTTCTGCCGACGGCCTCCCGATGCCCCCTCCCCAGCCGCGCTCCGCATCCTGCCTTCCACCCGGCTCCCCCCGGAAGACCGCAGCAACGCTCCCCCGGGAACCCTGGTCCCGAGGTCTCGAGGGAAAGCGCCCTGAGCCTGCAGGACCTCGCGGCACGCCCGGAGAACCCCGAGAGGCTGGCCTCGGGACACCAGGCGGTAGACAACCTGGAGGGGCCGGGCGCGCGGCCCTGCGCCCCTGGCCGGCTTCCAGCGCCCGCGCTCACGCGGCGGGCAGGCGGCGCGGTGAACGCCGAGCCTTCCCCGAGCGCGGCTCGGGTGGCCCCGCGGGTCTCTGAGGCCCGGCACCCGGGCAGCGAAGGACGTCTCTCCCAGACGGTGACTTCCCCAGCTCCCGCGCGGCTCAGCCCCCGGCTGAGGGGGGCTTCGCGTCTCCCCCTTTCCAGGGGAAGACGAAGGGGGAGGAGGACGAGAGTCTCAGCCCCCGGAGCGAGGCGGCCCTGCAGCGGCGGTGTCCCCCGCCAACGCAAGAGCGCAATCGCTTACGCTGGGGGATCCCCTTGGTGACGCCCTGGAAACCGGGGAGGGATGAATGAGAGGTCGCGAGGGGGAGGGAGGAGAGAAGACAGGCTCGGGGGTTCCTTAGACCTACTCAGCGCATCTTCCCGGAGGATTCCGTCAGCCTCTCGCCTGGACGGAAGCCGGCCCCTCCACTGTAGTGCCAGGAAACAGTTCAACACGTCTGCTTGCCCTCGCCCCCCGCGGCACAGGTCCGTCCCGCACTCTCGTCACCCGCCCCTGGCAGACAGAGCCGGCTCCCCGCCGCGCGCCCCGGCCGCCCTCGGTCCTCACCTGTCCTTCGGAAGCCGCGGCACACGGGAGCGCTGCGCCCAGAGCATCTGCGGGGCCGGCGCGCGCGCGTCACCGCCGGGGGTCCGCCGGGGCCATGCCCTTCCCGGGGCCGGGGGCGAGGCGGCGCGGCTTCCCAGCGCGGCGCGGCGAGCCGGCGCTCTTTTATGCGCGTCGCCCAGAGACTTCCCCGAGTGCACGCCTCGGCCCACCCCCGCCCTGCCCCACCCCGGGGAGACGGGGCGCGGGCCCCGGCGCAGGGACCCTGGCCGCGCCGCTCTGCGCTCAGCCCTCCTCTCGGCTCTTCATGGCGCCGCGTCCCGAGTGGGCACGCCTCGTCCACGCCGCCGGGAGGGCCGGCAGGGGCCAAGCGCACACGGCTTTGGGAAGGAGGGCTGCGGGTCCGAGACGAACTCCGGGGACCCGCGGGAGGGGCAGAGGCCCGGAGCGCGGTGCGAACTGCTGCCCGAAGTCCGCACCCGGAGCGCCCTTCCCAGCAGAGTTGGAGAGGGTCTCCCTCTTTCCGCGGAGGAGAGAGGGAACAGGGTTTGCACTCCTCCGGGCGGGTCGGAGTGTTCTCTGGCCGCGCCTCCGAACCCCGGGGTTGGCAAGAGCCGGCTGCGCCCGCCGGCATCCCACCGCCCCCCCCCGACCCGGAGGGGCAGGCGCGGCTGCCACGTGAGCCCCGCGGCCACGCCCTCCCGCCTCTGCTGTGGCTCCTGGCCGCCAGCCTCCCTCCCCCTGCCAGACTCTTCCTGCCAAAAAGGTGGAATGCTCTCGTCCCGTTTGGAGAGCCCGAGGGGGGCTGGGCCGCTGCCGGCATTCTGGGGAGCCCGGTGGTACTTGCTGGAGCAAGTGAGAACCGCTTGTGGACAGGGCGAAGTAACAGAGGTTGGAGAGGACCCTGCGTCCCCAACGCAGAAGGGAAAGGGAGAGAAGGAGGTATCCTGGTTCCCAGGAGGAATCAGATCTGGGGAAGGGGACCAAGGGGTCAGGTGAGGACTTTCATCAGCAGAGCCCCCCTGGGCAGAGCTAGGAAGAGCACCCACTGTGAAGAGAAAGAAACCGGGGTGTCCCAGGGCCGGCATCCAGGAGGGGAACATGCCAGGTGTCCTGAGCGAGCCTGCGGCATGCCTGGTACCTGTCCAAGAGCTGCTAGGAGGTGTCCAGAAATGAACCTTCAGATGAGCTGCTTCTGATGCACCCAGTATGGACTGGCCTGGTTTCTCCTGAAAAGTGTGTAGGAGGGACTTCCCTGGTGGCACCGTGGATAAGACTCTGTGGTCCCAGTGCAAGGGGCCTGGGTTAGATTCCACACGCATGCCGCAACTAAGACCCACTGCAACCAGAAACAACAACAAAAAAGTGTCTAGGAATTCCTCACTGCCCCTTGCCCAAGGCGGCGGGCATCCACCAGGTAGATCAGGGGCCAGTTCATAGGTGGGTCCATTCACTGCGTCCATAGCAATAATGTGTGTTGACATATTTCCAGGGACTGGTTTTAGGGATCCTCTTTCTTGAAATGCCCCAAACCCTTTAATTACATTTATTAAAAACCTGTCCCCAGAACATCTCCTTAGCTTTCTTTCGTGGCTTTGCCATCCACCTACTCAGCTAAACTGGAAACCCAAGTCACGGTCCCCATGTGCCTCTCCTCTAGGACCTTGAAGCCAACTGGTGGCCAAGTCTAGTGGATTGCGACTCCTGAGAATTGCTGAGCCCAACGGCCTTGCCCGCTCGGTACGGAAGTCTGGTGCTCAAGTCTTAGCTTCTGCCTGCCTCTTCCTTCATCCATTGTTTCTTTGTCCCACCACCAACCTGGAGGGCTGCCCCATCCTCAAAACAAGTTCTTAAGTTGTCCACGGTGACACATGACATGGCAGGGTCTTGCCAGCCTGTCCAGGGACCTTGTATCTGCTGATGTCCCGGCTTTGAAGAAATGGTAGCAGACCCCTCCCTTCTTCTCTTCCTCCTTCTTGTTACGTCCGTGCATGTTCTCATCTTGAGGTACGTATTTCAGTCCATCGTGTGTCCCTTCCCTGCCGCTGTTTGATGATCTCTTCTTCAGCCTCCATCTCATAGCACTTTCCAACATTCCTGCCCATCCATGTGGCCCTTTGCTTGTCTTACGGCCAGTTACTTGCCCTTGTCTAATTATATGGTTACGTTTCGAAACCCGGAAACTAGCACAGAGCTTAGCACACACTAGATGCTCAATGAAATGCATGAATAAGTGAGTGAGGGAATGAATGAGGTTCAATCCTACTAAGAAATGTGTAGATTTAAAAAGTCACAGTACATAACGGATATGACAAATCCATGAATATAGCCTTACGGATTTTCCATGATTCCATAATTTTTTTTTAAAAAAATCAATAGCTTGGTGTATTTATTCCTTTTGTTTCGACATTTATTCTGCTCCCTCGGTGGTTAGCTCCGGAAACCATGTTTGATTTACTGTTGGATCCCCAGAAATGCCACAAAATTCCTTGAATACAGAGGGTTTTAAATACATATCGGTTGAATTAAATTTACCCGTTTCCCCACAATTCCACAAGGTGGAGGCTGAGGAGGGTAGAGGGGACAAGGGCCAGGTCCGTAAGTTAGGACAGCGCGGAACGTGCTTTCTGAGGCAAGGAGTGATTTGACCTCCAAAGCGACAAGAGGTTGGAGTCCTCCAGAGTCACCAAACGCCATGTGATTTGGTGGATGGCAGCTCCTTGCACGGCGCACCCCACGATTTTATCAGCAATTGCTTCTCCATCTTTCTCATTCTAGCGGCATCTGTCTTCTTGAAGAATTTTGTCTGCATCACCGTAAGAGCCCTCCCATCCACTCTTCTCATTGGACCCCCTTAACAGCAGAGCCATTGGTAAAGAGTACAGACAGCTGGGCTTACGCCCCCCTTTCCTCCTTCCCGCTCTTCCTTGGCTGGGCAGAAACCTTCCCTAAAATCAGCTTCCCCAAACGTAACATAAAAACAACGATGCCCATCTTTCAGGGCTGCTGTGACCACAGGATGCAATCCTGTAGACAAAGACCTGAACACAGGACCTGTGTGGTACCCGTGGTTAATACCCAGGATCTGTGGAACCTACACTCCTTTATTTTTTACTCCTTTCTTATATCTTTCATC
Organism: Leucopleurus acutus; assembly: GCF_964270905.1. NCBI lineage: Eukaryota > Metazoa > Chordata > Mammalia > Artiodactyla > Delphinidae > Leucopleurus > Leucopleurus acutus. The sequence continues at coordinate 1,894,523 of NC_139148.1, forward strand.
CTCTTACCTGATTTCTCCCCAAGACAGGATCTCTGGGGATACAGTGGCTGTTTCTTGCTTGAGCAGAAGCTCTGAATCTTGAATGGGAGAGTTTCATGTTCCAGGGGGGGGCTGTGCATGACCACGGGATTATACGGTTTTTTGCTTAACAGGGATTGTAAAAGTAAATCCTGCATCAGCGGCTGCTACCCAGCCTCCCTAATCAGATGAAGGACTGACCCTAAATATTATAGGATGACTGGAGAGAAAGGAAAAAAAAAAAAAAGTCTGCACAGGAAATGTCTCCTCGCATAACTGGGAAATCCCAGGGGTAGACTAATAGCTAGTGGGGATGCATCTTTATCTGAGCAGAAAGAGACTTTCAGGAATCTTGCATGTGAAACTTCCCCCCGGTCTGTCTAGGGTAAGCCTTAAATGAGAATACAAGCTACTGGCAACCTCTCTGAAAATGAGGGGGTATTTTTGTTTCACCTCGTTCCTTCATACCACAGTCGGTGGAAGTCTCCCATTCTGCTGCATTTACTAAAATGCTTCCAGATTTTTCTCAACAGCGAATTTTTAAACAGAACAAAAAAATAAGAAGTACACCTCAGAGGAACTCCCCAGATCTCCCAAGCACAGTTGAATTATATCTGCAAAATGGGCTGGAGCAAATTCTGCTCAGCGGGGAGGGTAGAAATCTACAGAAAAAGCATCAGAAACAGACGTGAAGTCAGTCCGACCCACCATGGGGGACGCGCTTAAGGGGACTGCTCGGCAAACTGGAAGCTATTTCTCCATCCCTCCCCCTTATCTGAGCCGGAAGCATCTAGAACAAGTCACAGACACAGGCTCTTCCACTCTGGGTCTCCAGATTCTGCTTGGTAGGAAACCAAGTGCAGGGGGATAAGATAATGGAATTTCAGCTCTCTCCTCCATGCCACGGGATCCCAGGCAGACTGGGGTTAGCAGCCCACGCCACGGCACCCGTTCAAAGACCTCAGCTCTGGATGGCAACGCGTCAGAAACCAAGATCGGGCTTCCGTTTCAAAATAAAAGTTACCAGGGGTCTCTACCTCAAGGGGAAATTATTCATTCCGGAGAGATGTCCTGTGATGGCGACTATTCAACCTTCTACGCAGTGTCAAGACTTGGGGTTTTCGGTGTTTTTTTTTTTTTTTTTTTTTTTTTTTGGACAAAGCATTTTGACCTGCATTTATGCTGATTTTACATCCTGCCTCCGGGAATACAAATCAAGTAGCTTCTCTGGGATTTCATACGGCAGGTGCACGAAAGGCTGGAATGGAAAGGTCACTAAAAGCTACTTCTGGGACTTCCCTGGCGGTCCAGTGGTTAAGACTCCGCGCTTCCACTGCAGGGGGCGAGGGTTTGATCCCTGGCCCTTTCGTGGGTCTCATAAGGCTAGATCCCAGGGTATTTCTCTCACCTGTGGATGCATTCAAGACACCAGGTAAGGTCCCTTGTGCTTTGGGAACATGCCTCTTTCATGAATTAGGACGGGCAGCCTCACTTACGGACAACAGATGACTTATGCAGAGAATTTAAGTCATTCTGAAAACAGACAAGCAGGAAGACATTCTTGTGTCTGGTGACCGTCAGTCCTCCCTGCACATCGCCGAAGAGAAACACGGATTTGCCGAATTGTCAGTGGCGTGGGCACGGACAACACACAGGCACGCGTTGTAAGCAGAAGAGCTTAGACAGGCACCCAAACCCAAACTGAGTTCAAAGAAGTTACAACAGTCTTTGGGACATGGTCTTTAAAGATGCAAAGAGAATTTACTTAGGAATAAAGTGGAAGGAACACATGACTCAAAACGATTAGAAAGCGTGAAGCAGAAAATGATGTTCTGTTCATGGTTTACCAAAGAAGAACACGGCAAAGAAAATACTTAGAAACAGAAACTGCGTGGCGTCGTTAGGACTCCTAATTAGCCTTCAAACTTGGATCGTACCTATATATGAGTTTGCTACCATAAAATTTGTGGTTTAAAACAACAGAAATCTGACTGTGCTCCGCTCTGAAGACCAGACGTCTGAGGTCAAGGTGTCCCAGGACCGCGCTCCCTCCAGAGGCTCCAGGGGAGGGTCCTTCCCACCTCTTCCAGCTCCTGGGAGCGCCAGGCATCCCTGGGCTTGTGGCCGCGTCCCTCTCGTCTCTGCCTCTGTCTTCACGGGGCTTCTCCTCTGTGTCTGGGTCTCTCCTCTTCTGTCTCTTAGAAGGACCCTGTCATTGGATGTAGGGCCACCCTCATCCAGGGGGACCTCATCTCAGACCCTTCCCTGCACCACATCTGCAGAGCGAGACCCTCTTTCCAAATAAGGTCCCGTTCTGAGGTCACAGTTGGACATGAATTTTGAGGGGATACTGTTTGCCTTACAGCACTACTTGTTTGCCCTGTAAGAGGGTAAAATGTGTCACATTGACATCGACCATGGAAGCAGTCAATCAGCCCCTCACAACCTTAAAATGTCATGTTTTTAAAGTAATGATAGAAATATCGCGATAGAGGAACTAGAACCCTATCATAGTGCCTACCTGAAAATGTAGGTCCCTGGTGTGGGGTACATTGATACAGGATGGATTGTTTTTTTCTTGTTTCAGCATCTAGAACCTCCAGACCCAGCAGAAACACAGTCCTTCCTGGCATTGCTCTTCTCTGAGTCCTAAACTGCGTTCAAGTGGGATTGGCCAGGTTCACGTCATCCTACAATGCTGGGCCGTGATTGGCTGGCACCACGGTGAGCAATCGCTGATGGACCTTCTGCACCAATCAAAATGCCTGGCTCCCGGATACAAATGATTGGTGCACAGGTGAGCACATGACCCAGGCCAGGCCAGTCACGATCCATGCCCAGAATTTCTCAAACAGAGAAGGAGATGCAGTTCCTGGTGATGCCCAGTGGGCACGTGTGAAGACCCAGAGACGCCATATTTCTTGTCCCGGTGAGGAAGGCTGTTTAAGAAAGTGAGGTCAACATTTTGGAGAACCAGAAAGGGGAGATGTAGCAGAGAGCACTTGCCTTTTTCTTTTCTTTTCTTTTCTTTCTTTTTTGGCCTCGCTGTGCAGCTTGGGGGGGGGGGGGGGGTCTAACTTTCCCGACCAGGGACTGAACCCGCAGCCTCGGCAGTGAGAACGCAGAGTACTCATCACTGGACCACCAGGGAATTCCCACCTTTGCTTCCTTCTCAAGGTTCATGTGGGTTCCAGTAACCTCCCTGTCTTGCCTGAGTTGGTTCAGCTGAGTTGATAGCTTTTCCTCTTATGGATCAAAGCAGAAATGCCCAATGGATCGTGTTCCACTCCAAGCCCCATAAAGACAGATGTTCTGCCCTCAGATGTGTTGGTTTATCGTGGGGAACTACAGATTAACTATCACAAAAGACGCTGCCTCAGGACCTTTGCACTGACTGTGTCTGCTCCCTGGAGTGCTCATTCCCCAGATTCCCCCATGCCTTCCTCTGGACCTTCTCCTGGTCTTTGCTCAGGGGGGTCCCTTTCAGCAAGTCCTCCTCTGACCACTCCCCCTATAGTTTTCACTCGTCTTTCCAGCTTTATTCTTCCACAGGTTGGAGCTGAGAAGAGACAGGTGGACCTGAGGAGAGGCAGATAGAAGTGGGTGGCAGCTTTGAGTTTCAAGGTAATTGTGATCTCCACGGACTGCACAGTTTCCCTTTGATTCAGGCAACTTTCCATCACCTTTCAGCACACACTTAGCCAACAGGCACCTTTACTGCTTTCCTAACTTGAGTTGGGTTTTTGTTACTTGCAATGAAAAAAGTTCTCAGTGATATAACAATCACCGTTGAAATGTTAACCCAGTTTTGTTTTTTTTAAAATTGCACCACTTAGAACAAATGATAATGTAAGATTCATCACTTTCTGAATCAACAAAACCTGTACGGTTGAAAGAAAAATGTATGTTTGCTTTGTTTTCATTATGATGCTATGTTTTATTATTATTAGAACACACAGTCATTTATCCGTGAGTTTCATTTTTTTCCTGAAAAGGGTTTTCAGGATTTCCTGAAAATAATTCCTAAGGTAACGGTTTACAACTGGTCCTTCCCCATTTGTTTCTCAGGCATAATCGTTATGAATATAAGCGTATGCATTAATGTTTATCTTTCATGTTTTACAGTGTTTTTAATGGCATACACCCATATATACGTGCTTGACTGTATATAAAAATTCTGAAGAAGTTAAAAGAAATCGTTAATTGTTACTTCTGACATTTAAGACCGAAAAACAAGGGGGGTAGACAAAAAACGTTTAGGGTTTGTATTCTTTTTCTTTTTTTTTTTGCAATATGAGATTTTAGTTTTATACCAAAAGGGGCCTTTGTTTGGTTTAGAAATGTCTCCTGATTTTTATAACAATACAGTGGAATGTTTTATTGCCTTAGAATTTAAATGTAAAGCTATTAAGGACTATGATGTGAGCCCAGTCAAAGATGTGAGCCCAGTCAAAGCCCAGTCCAGTAAAATATCCAGGACATATAATGCTTTTAATTTGGGGGATTCCTTTTTCTTTTAACTTAGAATAATCTTTTAAGAAGGACTATTTCTAGCTCAAATGAAACGTGTCCAAAGTTCAGTCATTCTTTGACTTCCACGTTTATTTTATCAAGGTAAAAGTCACACCATACAAAATTTACCATTTAAACCACTTTAAAGGGCACAATTCAGTGGCTTTAGAGCGTCCACCGTCTTGTGCAACTGTCACCACTACCTGCTTCCAAAACATTTACGTCATCCCCAGAGGAGACCCATTAAGGGGTCACTCTTCATTTTCCACACCTCCTCCCACCCCCAGCCCCTGGCAACCGCTCATCTGCTTTCTGTCTCCCTAGATTTACCTAGTTGGGACATTTCATATAAGTGGGATCATAGGGTATGTGGTCTTTTGTGTGTGGCTTCTTTCACTCAGCAAAATGTCCTCAAGGTTCATCTATGTTATAGCCTGTATTCATACTTCATTCATTGTTAGGGTTGAATACCATTCCACTGTATGGCTGGACCACGTTTTGTTTATCCACTCGTGCACGGGTGGATAGGTAGAATTCATTGAAATGCTTTTTAGAAAAGAGCCAAAGATGTAGGACTCTGCTTTAGACCTAGTGAAACAGGCATGGTTCTGCAGGTCAGCAAATGACCACGGGTGACTGTGACACGCAGAGACTCCGATTCACACCTTGCAACCACAGTTCTTGTACTTCTGCAGGGAAAGGCAAGCTTTGCTCCTAATGTCTCTCCTCTCCACAGGGATGGAATGCATGAGAAATCTCTCTGGATCCCACGTGCAGCATCATTCCATAGAATTACGACAAAATCATTTTTAAGATTCTCATAGTTGTGTTGGATTTCCCTGACTTGTACTTAGCGGCTGACTTGACTCAATTACAGGCATTTGACTCCGAATTTCCTGCCTAGGGGCAAGGGTTATGTCAACTTACAATTTGCATAGATAAAACGATATTTAGGAAGAACTGGCAAAGTGTGTCTGGCATGAAGACTTTTCTCTATAGCTTAGGTGGAATTCTGCCCATTTTAGGCGTTTCTAAATCAGAGAACAGAGAATGAGAGCACACAGATATCCCTTTGCTTGCTAGTAGTTTAAGTTAGATGTAACTTGTTCAAGGAAAAGTATGCTTTACGGCTGTGGATGCCTTGACCACCAAGGTTCACACTGATGAGCCATGGTCAGGACTTTAAGGTCTCAGTAGAATAAAGATAGAATCCATCCTGAGGGGGATACGTACTCACATAACCCCGATTCAACTCAGAGCTCTGAGGGGGAGGGATAAGTTGGGAGATTGGGATTGACATATACACACTACTGTATGTAAAATAGATAGCTAATAAGGACCTACTGTAGAGCACAGGGAACTCTACTCAATACTCCGTAATGACCTGTATGGGAAAAGAATCTGAAAAAGAGTGGATATATGTGTATGCATAACTGATTCACTTTGCTGTACACCTGAAACTAATACAACACTGTAAATCAGCTACACTCCAATATTAACTTTTTTTAAATAAAATAAAATACATCAAAATGATAAAGCAACAAACAAACAAAAAAGCTCAGAGCTCTGAGACCTGATTCTGGACCCAAAGGGATGCCACGCTGCGCTGCCGTACGCATTGGCAAGAGGAGAAAAGGATCCCAGACATATCTTGTCATTGAACAAGTCCAAACACCAGACTCTGAAATCCCAGGAACTTGGTGAAGTCTCGGCACCACGAGGATGACAGAGGAATACACAGGAAGCTTCTCCTTCCAGCCTCTATCAGAAGACCTTCGAGGGCAGGAGTCCCCGTCAAGCAGAGGTCGTGGACGAGCAGATGACTCTGTATTTTGCACTTTCCTAACATGTGAAATACGCATTCCTGGAAAGGACTCCGAGAAGCTCTCCAATGAAGCATTCATTTAGAGTCATCACCTGGTTGGCTGTTCTCCCAGCGTCACTGGTCTACCCCCAGAATCAAGTAGTCAAGTTATAACGAAAGCCTCGTAGAAACAATGTTACCCCAGCAAGTGTGGGTTTTGTCAGACTTTGTCTATTACTACTTCTTACTGTAGTCTGTTTTTTTCCTGAATGGAGTAAGATAATCTATTCATCATTTCTATCTATCTCTCATCTACCTACCTGCCTATATCTATTATACCTAAGATAAATGAATGCAACTAATTTCCATTAATTTGACCAAAACAATAGCCTTATCCAAAGGTTTGCTCGAAATTTTTGAGTCTGATGATTTCTTCTTAAATAAAATAACAATAAACTGCATTCCACATTAAAAAAAAAAATGAGATCCTGCTTTCAATTCTTTTGACTATATACCCAGAAGTGGGATTGTTGGATCATATGGTGGTTTTACGTTTCATTTTTTGTGAAACTTCCATAATGTGTTCTCTACCAACTGTACTATTTTACACTCCCACCGACAATTCTGATTTTTTAACATCTTCACCAACACTTGTCGTTTTCTGTTTGTGTGCTTGTATTTTGTTTGTTTGTTTTTATCGTAGCCACCCTAATGAGTGTGAGCCGATACCTCATTGTAGTTTTGATTTGCATTTCCGTGATGGTTAGCTATGTTGAGCATCTTTTCATGTGCCTGTTGGCCATCTGTATATCTTCTTCGGAGAAATGTCTATTCAAGCCCTTGGCTTGTTTTTTAATTGGGTATTTTGAGTCAAAATCACCAATGTGGCGTCCCCTGCCATTGCTTTGTTGCTGTTGTTGAGTTTTAGAAGTCTGGTATGTACGGTGGATGTGCGTCCCTTATCAAGTATTTAATTTGCAAATGTTTTCTCCCACTGGGAGGGTTGCCTTTTTATCTGCTGATATGGCCTTTTGATGCACAAAATTTCTTAATTCTCATGAGGTCCACTCTGTCTATGTTCCCTTTTGTTGCCTGTGCCTTTGGCGCGCTGTCCAAGAAATCACTGCTAAATCTGGCGTTGCAAAGCTTTGCCCTAGACTTGCTTTATCCCCATATAATTCAATTACACCCACTTATCAGCCCTGGTGATGATTTACCACCTGGGTACTCTTCTAACCTAGGGATCACGCTGTCAGGAGGACAACATAAATCTAACGATCCTAGTTTTCCAGTTTCCCAAGTTTCCCCTCAAACCTTCTTTCTTTAAAAGTGCTTGCTGACCCACTCACTACTGCAAATTCGATTCGATAGTTGAACCGTTAAACGCGACATGAATTTAAGAACATCCTTTGAGTTTCCTCCTTCAGCCCGTCCTGGAAAAAAGTGCTAAGCGCATGTGAACTGGAATCTTGAAATAGGAGGTCTGCGTTCTAAAGGGACCACCCACCTTCTCCCCACGCGTCATGCAAGGCATCTGAGAGAAGCTACTTTTGTTCACTGAGCCAAATATCCTGTATCCTTAAGTGACACACACCGTGCAGTGATATTAGATAACAGTGTTTCCAAGAGGGACAAAACATTTCCTGACGGTTAAGGAAGGAAAAAGCAACTAACATGTTCATACAGAAAGTTCAACCCTGGGGCCAACACACCTATTAAACACCTGGAAAATTATATATATATATATACATACATATATATATATATATATATACACACACACACACACACACATATATATATATATACTGTATATTTTTTGAAGGAATAGATACAATTTACATACTTTCCACGTATGGAAATGATAGTCTGTGTATAGAATCTAGGGAGCTAAGTTAATTGCAGAGGAATACACTGCTGCAATACCAAGTATCACCTTGACTGGGGCGGGAAATGGGTACAGATCCAGGGGAAGTGATGACCCAGATCCTTCTTTAATTTTAGTGGTTAGGAAACCTATAAAGAGAGGGACATAATAGCCCATGGGCTTGACTCAGGATGGCTATTTCAGAAAACAGTGAGAGCACAGATAAGTGTACTTCAAAAGGAAAACTTCAGGAGGGCAGCTTCCTATCTGTTTAGAGAGCCCCCATCTGACTTTAGCACCCCATCAATGGCTAAAGTAATTCCACGCCACCCTCGCCAAGCTCCTGAATGAGTTGACTGCCTCCAATGGTGGGGGCCTGATTCTGTGAGAGGCATGCCGAAATCTATCACATGCAGCCCCCAATCCATCTCTTTGTAACTTTCATGGGTCACAGGTATGCCCCAAGTGGACATCTAAGATGTCTGTCTGTGGTCCTTCACCTCCATGGCAGCCCTTTGAAAGTCAAAAAAAAAAAAAAATCCCTGTGCTTCCCGTGTTTTATTTCCTTTAGAATACATACATGTCCGTGCACGTCCTGGTGAAAAGCCCTTGTACCGGGCTTCGCTTTTCTACATTCTTTCAAAATAAGAGTGCTCTTCGCTCATGGGTATCCAGGTGGGGCTAGGTAGGGACGCGAGGGCTGTATGTACACTTCAGCTGATGGAGCTGAGTGTCATAGTATTGGGTTGGCCAAAAAGTTCATTCGGGTTTTTCTGTAACATCTTATGGAAAAACCCAAACTTTTTGGCCAACCCAAAATACATCATCTGATCCGGGAAGGTGTTTCTTATGACCAATTCTCATTGAATCCGTTGTAGATTTTTGTAAAAGCTTTCACAGGCATTTAGAAATCTTGATACTGAGCAGGGCCCTGGGGGGCTCTTGGGCACAAAAGCCTTTCTGTGTCCCCCCTGTTTCTTGATTACAGGAAGTAGGCTTCATTCAGCCTTCCCTGAGTTCCAAAGGGCAGGTTCAGACAGATGTTAATCAGGGGAGGGAGGGGATGCAGAGATAAGGGAGGAGCAGTGAAGAAACAACAGTGCAGCCTTGGGGCAGGTCCTGGTTCCCCCTCCAGGGATACACAGAACAGTATCTTTGAGCCGTCTTGCAGATACTGAAACCTCCACCAGGCAAGAGAAGTTAACTGCATGCTGCCCACCGGCACGGCACGCACACCTCGGACGGACGCTTGGAACCAGAAGGTTGATGATGCCGACTCCCACCTACCTCTCCACCAACCAATCAGAAGAAGGTCCACGAGCTGACCACGCCCCCTTTGAACCATGACTGTAAAACTCCTTCCTAACCCCCTCCAGGTCAGGACACAAAGTTTTGAGGGTATGAGCCCACTGTGGCCCCCTTTGCCTGGCAAAGCAAGAAAGCTATTCTCTTCTACTTCACCCCAAAGCTGTGTCTCCGAGAATTAATTCAGTGTCCGGGTAACAGAGGCTGGATTCAGCTTCAGTCTCTATGCATCGGGTGTGGAGATAACAAGTGCTGCTGTGCAGAGTGGGAGCACGTGTCTTCTCCAGGTGGGCCCTACGTCATCACAGGGGTCCTTGGAAAAGGGAGGCCAGAGACTCAAAGCTTGAAAAGGACATGTGATCTGAGAAACAGGTTGGATTGATGTGACGAAGGGGCCGTGAGCCAAGGACTTCAAACAGAGTTGTGTTTTTTTTTTGGCCACGCGGCATGTGGTATCTCAGTTCCCCGACCAGATATCGACCCTGTGTCCCCTGCCTTGGAAGCGCGGTCTTAACAGCCGGACCAGCAGGGAAGTCCCTGGACAGATTTACAAGCTGGAAAGATAAGAAACAGGTTCTGTCTCGGTGCCTGCGAAAGGAACCAAGCCTGCCCACACTTCGATTTCAGAACTTTGTGTCCAGAGCGCGAAGAGAATACATCTGTGTTGTTCTGAGCTGCTAAGCGGTGGCAGCCCCAGGAGACAATAGACTTAAATCCTGTCGGTCAAGCTACAGCACACGATAGATCCCTTCAGCCCCTTTAAACCTACTGGAAGCCTCTTTCTCCAAATGCAGAATGGTTTATTAAGATACCGTCTCTTGGGGCTTCCCTGGTGGCGCAGTGGTTGAGAGTCCTCCTGCCGATGCAGGGGACATGGGTTCGTGCCCCGGTCCGGGAAGATCCCACATGCCGCGGAGCGGCTGGGCCCGTGAGCCATGGCCGCTGAGCCTGCGCATCCGGAGCCTGTGCTCCGCAATGGGAGAGGCTGCAACAGTGAGAGGCCCGCGTACCGCAAAAACAAACAAACAAACAAACAAAAAAAAGATACCGTCTCTTCAGAGTGGCTCTCCTGCTTCCCTTTGTTCCAGAATAAGCTTCCCCCCTCCCTGTGGCCTGATGGACTTTTGGAAACAGTCGTGAATACTTGGATTTGGTATTTATTGCATCGTCTCTAACCGCTCTCCCTGGAACATGAGGTCAACGGGATTGTCAGCATTCTCACTGCATTTTTCTAAGAACGTGCCTGGAACCATCAGTCTATATTGGAGGGAGAAATGGGCGTGCCCAGGTTTAGGGGGTGGAGTGCTAAATGAGTACAAAGTATCGTCTCAGGAAGGAGGGAAAACAAATTAGGTTTAATCACGGACTGAGAGAGCCATGGGGTTTCTTACGAAGGGAGCAGAAGCACATCTATTGGAAACCAGAATCAGAGGACACCCACATACCAGATGTGTGCAGGGGACACGGGTTCCAGCCCTGGTCCGGGAAGATCCCACGTGCCGTGGAGCAACTAAGCCCGTGCGCCACAACTACTGAGCCTGCGCTCTAGAGCCCGCAAGCCACAACTACTGAGCCCGCGAGCCACAACTTCTGAAGCCTGCACGCCTAGAGCCCGTGCTCTGCAACAAGACAAGCCACTGCAATGAGAAGCCCACGCACTGCAGGAAAGTAGCCCCTGCTCGCCACAACTAGAGAAAGCCCGCGCGCAGCAACGAAGACCCAACGCAGCCAATAAATAAATTAATTAATTAAAAAAAAAATCAAGGTGGTCATATTTTCCTTCTACAGGGTAAAAAGAACTCAATTTTTAACCTGAGTTAGAGTGTGTGTGCGTGTGTGTGCATGTGTGTGTGTTTATCCCTTAGGGACTTGAGTCATTATACTATCAATTTATATTTCTGAAATTGTTTTATTTCACAGTCTTTTATACTCAGCGCCCTAGAGGAAAAAATGTAATTTTCTCTGATTTGAAGCCAATCCCATTTTTTGGCTGTGGTCCAGACATAAGGGGGACTGACAGAATTTTAATTGTCTGTGGGAACGCACGTAAATTGAAATTTATAAAGAGAAACAGTGTGTAGGCAGTGTTTGCCTATTAGCTCCCAAAGGGACAGTAAATATTTTTTTTCCATGTAATTCCACCCCAAGGAATGCCTTGTTTAATTCCCAGAAGCCACCTAGAAAATCAGGGTGTACCCAAAGAGATGCCAGCAAGAGTTCTGACCCTAAACAGAGGAAGCCAGTGTCTCCACCCGACGACCTACACCATTCAAGGACAGAGAAGTAATACTGTATGAAGGAAGAGCTACCGTATGACCCAGCAATCCCACTACAGGGCATGTATCTGGAGAAAAGCATGGTTTGAAAGAATACGTGCACCCCAAAGTTCATAGCAGCTCTATTTACAATAGCCAGGACATGGAAGCAACCTAAATGCCCACCGACAGAGGGATGGATAAAGAAGATGTGGTGCATATACACAATGGAATACGACTCAGCCATGAAAAGAATCAAATAATGCCATTTGCAGCCACATGGATGGACCTAGAGATGATCAATACTAAGTGAAGTAAGTCAGACAGAGAAAGACGAATACCATGTGATATCACTTCTATGTGGAATCTAAAATATGACACAAACGAACCCATCTACGAAACAGAAACAGACTCACAGACACGGAGAACAGAGCAGTGATTGCCAAGGGGGAGGAGGGTGGGGTAGGGAAGGATTGGGAGATTGGGATTGACATATACACACTATTATATTTAAAACAGATACCTAATAAGGACCTACTGTACAGCACAGGGAACTCTACTCAGTATTCTCTAATAACCTAAATGGGAACAGAATCTGAAAAAGAATAGATACATGTATATGGATAACCAGATCTTTTTGCTGTGCACCTGAAAACTAACACAACATTGTAAATCAACTATACTCCAATGCAAAATAAAAATTTTAAAAATTATCCATTGTTAATCTGAAACTCACCTTTCACTGGAATCCTCTAAACCTGGCAACCCTACCACTGGCCATTTGGAGTTTGAGAAATAAAAGATAAGTGGCTTGATATTAGACCAAATATTGGACCCTTTGGCATCAATAGAGTAGTAATAATTATTATTACTATTCTATTGCATCAGTATTATTTACAGAATACTATACATAACTTTTATAGATGAATTATTCTATAAAAATTATTATTCTATTGATTGCTTAAAATATATAATGTAATATATTAATAACAATAATAATTATTATTATTTTATTGTTGTCTTTCGGTGGAAGAATTTCTCCGTTTGCCTCAAATCCCGCTGCGTTAGGAATCGTCCTAATGCCCACCCAAAGTCAAACCTGCTTGCTGACTCTCATTTGCCATTTCTTCTCACATCTCCGGGTCAGGATACCAAGAGGCAGAGACAAATCATTAAGCCCACAGGAAACAGAGGCTTCTCTTTGAAAGTAGAAATGCGGACTGAATGTATTTTTTTGTTTGCTTGTTTTTAACTTCTAGTTAATTCATTTATTTTAACTAACCCGAATGTGCTTTAAAAATTCATCTCCATATGTGATACTAACATATTCATCCTGTCCTTCTTTGATCATTTTCAGCCACCTGCCTTCTGGGTGTCTTTAAAGGATGTCCTTTGCGTTTGCAAATGGTTACAGGACTAGCATTTGGAAATAAAAGTGAAATCAGTTCAAAACACTGGAACTTCTTCGTTTTGACCCTGGAGTCAGAGGTAACCTTTGATGATCTATAAACCCTTGGAAACTTTAATTCAACTACATGCAAAAGGGGAAAAATTGGCATTTTTAGACATTTTTATCTGAACAGTTCTTAAACAGACCTCAGCACAGAAAAGAAAAAATCTGCCATGACTTTACTATACGAGACTATGTCACAAATGCGAAACATAACACATCTTCACTAAATAATGCACATGGTGAATATTACAAGCAAAAGACAGATTAACAGAATAGACCATGATCTACAGCATGTCAGTGTCTAAAGAAAAAACTTTTAAACTTAATAAAGAGAAGCAACTGAATCTCCTTTTATGATTTTGGCAAAGACCTTGAAAATTGCAGCTTTTTAGAGCAAATGCACATTTTCACAGTCACTAAGCAGGTAGATGTAAAGAAAGGAAAAGTGGTGGTCAAAAAAAAAAAATATGATCAGAGGAGTGTTAAATTCAATAAAGCAGATGGCAAGGGGCCATCCGTTAAGTCGCTCCACATCTTGGAACACAAATTCAAAAAGGAAGCCAATTTCCAAATTAAAAAGGAAAGCCATGGCTGAAAGGACGGTTCCGTTCTTCAAGTTTTTCTTTATTCTTTGTAAGTTGTGCCTACCTTCCCGGTTACCGGTCGTCTGGGACTTTGTGGTCGCAAATTGTTAACATATAATTTGTTTCTAAGAGTCCACATGGTGCTCTGGAATTGGAGTCGAGGTTCTTGGGGGGGTTTAGCTTCGGTTTAGAAAAAAAAAGATGAGTCATCAAAAGATTCTTTCTCAATATTGTTTACTTTGAAAGAGACTGAAGGCTCCTTTCTGGCTCTTAATTTATCCTGATTTAAATTAAAGGGTTGTGAGGGCAAGCATCTATTAAAGCAATCTAAAAATAAAAATGCAGATGCAATATCTATAAAGTATGTGAAGAGGGTGCTGGGGGAATGTGTTTCATGGGTGGACGGCCTGTTAAGAGCTTCTTAAAATACAATCAGTGCTTCCTAAGTTTAGGAGATACGGTATCACGCGTAACGCTTTGCAAGAAGAAAACCCCATAATGGACGGGTCTGAGAGATCTTCCTAGACCTGCGCTTCTGAAGTTTTAATGTGCTTTTGAATCACCCGGGGATCTTGTTACAATGCAGATTCTGGTTCGGTACATCTGGAGTAGGCGCCCCAAATTCTGCATTTCAGACTCTCCCAGGTGATGCTGATGCTGTGGGTCCATGGACCACACTCTTGAGTAGCAGATCCATTAGAGCAGAATCTCTTGGACCAGAACCTAGCCCTGGACCAGGTCACGTTACTATGTGGTCAGGATCGAAAAACCCAGATTGACCCCGACTCCTTGGTTTTCCAGAAGAGGAAACGTAAGACCTAGTGTTCTTAGGACATGGCCACGTTCCCATGACAACAAGGAGGAATCATGGCAACCGCAGCCCCCTTCCCTGATTCCCAGGTGTTGGCCTCCATTCTGCACCACCTTAGCATCCCTGATCTGAGCAACTTTGATGGATGAGAACACCAAGTGTGTACTCACGTCTCAAAGGCTACAGCTAAGAGATGGGAGGAAAAAATTCAGTCACAAACATTTTCTTTCCTTCTTTGGTGGTGTTTTCACTTGCCAGTTGGGACGTGGTCAATCCCCATCCTTGATGAAAGTAGTTGGACGAGACAGGATAGGGAGACAGGTGGTAATAGGGACCATGAAGGAGAGGAAAAGAGAGACATACAGATGGTGGCAACAGAAGCCTTTGGTCAGGGCTTCCCTGGGCTCACGCCTACATAAGAGACACCTCTGCAGAGTCGTAGTTTCCACGGGGACGGTGCACCCATTCCCGGTCCACCCATCTGCATTCCCTGACACACCCACTTGCATCATCTGAAACACATTATTACTACGAGTGCTAGATATTTTTTTTTTCAAAAGAAATTTCCTGAAGAGCTGCTGGAACCAACCATGCCTGAAGTCCAGCTGTCACCAACCACACCATGAGATCGGCCTGAACACGTCTTGCTGGTGAGGGTGATTTCAAGAGGCAGACAGTTTCTCACAGCTCAGAGTTACGGAAATGTGACACAAAGAGGAGTAAAGAGCAGGGGATACAGAGCTTCAGCCGGTCTTATCCATTTGCAGCTAAACGGAGCAGGGGAAAAGGCAGGGCCGTCCACAAGTCTGTACTTCTTGAAAGAGATGATTTCTTTTTCACAGCTACGAGGGCTTCAGGGGAATGTAAGAAACAGATTTGCACAGATTCTCTCATTGGGAGAGTTCACATTGAGAAGTATCCTTCGGCACCTCGTAGAAACCACCAGGGAAGCACACCTGCAGATTCAAAATCAAGGAGGGTGGTTAGGCGTGGTTCCTCCTACGGCCTCACTCCTGGTTTACGTCGGAACAAAAATGCAAGTCTTGTCCGTATCTTCGGCCCCATCCTAAGCTGTTCTTACTTGAATCCCCGTGTTTTTCCTTCAGTTACAGTCTTCTGCTTGGAGGGAGATGAATTAGGAAAAGCAAAGAAAAAACAAGAATTTCTAGCAAAAAGTTTCTGTTTCACAGACACACAGAATCCACATTTATTTGTGTGTTGAAAGAATTCCAAGATCCTGATGTGAAAAGAAAAAAAAATAACCCACATATAATGATTATGCTGAGCTCTGCAATGCTCTGTTGTGTAGACTAGTGGTTAAGAACCCAGAGACAGAAGCCAAACCCTGAGTTCAGATTCCAGCTCCCACTTGGATACTAAGTGCCTGACTCACAAACATAATGTCTGTGAAGCCATTAGCCCCGGACCAAGCACACACAGAGGCCATTCAGTTGACAGTACCGTGATGATTCTATAACACTTTCAGAAGTCGGTTCGTCGCGGTCTTACAATTAGCTCTTTCTTTTGCTTCTTCCTCTTCCAGACATGCTATGGACCGACAAGATGCTGAGATAATATAAGATTTGTGTGCTGAGGAGATGGGCCATTAGGATGCGAAAACAACCCTGGAGAATTACAGAATAACACATGCAAAAAAAAAAAAAAAAGTGACCAGCAATAGGAAGAGTAGAAAATAATGATTTATTAGAATCCATGACTCTGGCCAAAAATGATCTCAGCGAGCAACCCTTTAGGTAAGAAATGCGTGGGAGGTTCTTCATCACATACATCCAGTGTATCTATCGGGTTCCCAGAAGGCAAACTCGTGGCATGCACGCCATTTCTCTTAGACAACAGAGCTGTCCCCGGGCTCTGTGGTCGAAGAGCTCTGGTCGACAGGGCCAGCCTACTCTGTGTGCAGGAGGAGAGCGGAACTCAGTGTCTAGGCATGAAGACCATCTTCTGACTAGACCCAAGCATGGCGTCTTTGTAGGAATGCCAGCTGCAAACGTAAGCCACCAGATGCCGTCTGCCATAGCTCATCTCCAGGAGACACAGGAAAAAGAACTTAGAATGGCTTCTCTTGAAGCCAGGAACATTATTCCATTGCAGGGATATTTCATGTGCCTCCTCAGTCTTTGAGGAGTGTGTGTGTGTGTGTGTGTGTGTGCGTATTTCATCCTACTTGCCTGCTCTGTCGTTCTAGCCCTATTAAACACTTCACCATCTATTGGTGTTGGGTGAATTGGACAAAAATGCAAACCTACTCAGGGCTTGACCCCGTTTTGATTTTGTACTTTATTACGATGCTCTAAAAATACCAATTCATCCGCGTGCAGTTTTCCTTGTGTTTCAGAACATGTTGGTGACTTATGAATTTCCTCAACCCTGATCAAGGGAGTGAACTTTCCTGTTGAAACTCTCTGAGTGACTCTTGCATCCTTGACCGGACTGGACATTTGCTATGACTAAGAATTGCTTCGATCAATATTTCTCACACATTACTCATGAATGGCAGCCTTTATTGTTAATGGGAAGAGAGATGAGCAAAAGATATGAATCCCTAAAAGTTGAAACTCATTGCCACAGATACGCTGTGTGAAACTCTCAAAACTCTGTGACCCATATTGTTTTAAAATAAGCCTTGAAATGATTTAAAGATAATGAATCTAAGTTGAAAATGGAAAAAAAAAACCAACCATGAACCAAATACCTTGAGGTTAGCAGCCATGGTTCTAATCAGCATCGTAAACGCCTGGGGAGAGAGGAACTATCCAGCTCAGGTATGCAGACTACCTGGACAGGTATGGCCAGTGCATAGGTGCACTGATGTCCTGTGGATGCCATAGCATAGCGCCATGGATGGGGTGGGTTAAACAACAGACATTTATTGTCTCCCATCCTGGAGGCTGGAAACTGAAAATCAAGGTGTCTGCAGGGCTGGTCCCTCCTGAGGCCTCTCTCCTGGGCGTGTAGACGGCCGTCTTCTCCCTGTGGCCTCACAGGGTCGTCCCTCTGTGTGTGTCTGTGTCCTGATCTCCTCTTCTTATAAGGACAGCAGTCCTATGGGATCAGGACCCCCCTAATGACCTCATTTTACTTTCATCCCCTCTTTAAAGACCCCATCTCCAAATCCAACCACATTCTGAAGTCCTGGGGGCCTGGACTTCAACATATGAATTGGGGGCAGGGGGGAGGATACAATTCAGCCCATAACGGAACTGCTGGGTCATACAGTATTTCTTTGATTAACATTTTTAAAAATTTATTTATTTTATTTATTACTCTTGGCTGTGTTGGGTCTTCGTTGCTGTGCGCGGGCTTTCTCTAGTTGCGGCGAACGGGAGCTACTCTGTTGCGGTGCGCGGGCTTCTCATTGCGGTGGCTTCTCTTGTTGCAGAGCACGGGCTCTAGGTGCGCGGGCTTCAGTGGTTGTGGCACGCGGGCTCAGTAGTTGTGGTGCACGGGCTTAGCTACTCCACGGCATGTGGGATCTTCCCGGACCAGGGCTCGAACCCGTGTTCCCTTCATTGGCAGGCGGATTCTTAACCACTGCGCCACCGGGGAAGCCCTTTGATGAACATTTTGAAGAACCTGCACCGTTCACTTTTTTACTTCCATGCAGCCTTAACCATGAACCAGAAACTGTGCATGACAGTATCCTTATAATAAAAGGAGCTTAGGACACACACAGAGGGATGACCAAGTGAGGACACAGGGATGAGAGGGCTGTCTACACACCAAGCAGAGAGGCCTCAGGAGGGACCAGCCCTGCCCACACCTGGATCCCAGATTCCGGCCTCCAGGACTGGAGACCATCTATGTCTGTTGTTTAAGCTCCCCAGTCGAAGGTGCTTGTTTATGGCAGCTCTAGGGCACAAATACACACATGGAATTTGGGGTTCAGAGTCGTGTCCTAGAGCAGTAAGATCAGTTGGTCATAGAGTTAAGCTCCCCACACAATGCCTATCCCTCTATCTGGGTTCATCACTCAATCTTCATCACTCTTTACTGACCTGCAGAAACATACATACACATCTCGTGGTAAAAACCCGTCCAACATTTGTCAGCGTCACATGAAGCCAGCTGTGGGGGTCTGGGAGAATTTGAGGACTGACTTTCAGGCTTGCTAAAAAGCTTCTCCTGATCAACAGAGCCCCTTCACCTGCCTGTCACATCTTGAAACGCCCCCGGGGAAGAATCCTCTCTGTTGGCAGGGTTTCACAGTCTTGTCTTTAAAGGAAATGTGCCCCCGGAAGAGACTAAGGGATAAAGGAGAAGTAGTTGTTGGTTAGCTGGAAGCAGAGTCATTTTCTGAGAGTGGAGACGAGAGGATGCGCAAAGAGGATGGGAAGGGCGAGCTAGGAGGTGGAAAGGATGGATAGAAAGGGCAGACAGGGACCAAGGATGCTACAGGGCAGACGAGACACGAGTGGGTAGAACAGGGAAAGCAGGGAGGAAACCCCATGAGACTTTGACTATAGCGTTTCTGTTCCTGCTGCCGGACTTCTCGAGTTTCCTCAGCCCATCCCAGGAGCTTCTGATTTGCTCCCTTCCGTGCTTTTTCCACTGCGTGGGAGACCCGTTTCCTCCCCAGAAACATGCTCCCTCTGGCAGCCACCAGATTCCCACCCGAAGCGCTCCCTGTGGCCTCCAAGAGACCACAATGTAAAAACTGCATCCGCTCTGAGTTCTTTCAGGGAAGAAGAGTCTACCACCTTCTTGGGATTTCCCTGGCTGGTGACGAAGGCAGACGCCTCATCCTCCCAAGCCCCCCTTGCACCCCCAGACCCGCCAGCCATGGCATCTGTCTCTTTTCCTCCCCAGGAATACTGGCTGCTGACCACACAAGAGGACGGCCTGAACCATCTGGACAAGAGGTCCTTCAAAGTGGTCCAGCCTCGTCACCAGGCTCGTGGTGGAAATCGCCTGTGCCGCTCAGCTCCTGTGCAAAGACTTGCTGACCCAAGCAGCTTCATCTGGGGAAACAGGACTGCTTCCCACTGAACGGATTTTTGGGGGCAGCAAGGACCTTCCTCCTGACATCTTCTGGAATGTACGATACTTTACTGAAATTGTGAACACATTTCCAGGAATGGTCTTCTCCTTTTCATAGACTTGGTGACTTTTGGAACGTTCCCCCCCAAAAAACACGCTTCCTTTAGGCAATTGGCCATGCCATTAAATGGAAGACATGTACTTTTGCATATGCATGATTTCAGTTCCGGGCTTTAAAATATATTATTTTCCAGGGGAGATAAGAGACATACAGATTGCACTTCCTTCAGTGAAACAGAATCTACAGTTCCTTGCTGAATTGAAATCCTATACACTGGTAAGAGAAATAGCAGGAGACTTAGTTTCTAATGAGATAAGATGATTAATGTATTGTATGTTACGCGTAGGTGATGTAAGAAGAAGTGGAAGGGGCTTCCCTGGTGGCGCAGTGGTTGGGAGTCCGCCTGCCAACGCAGGGGACACGGGTTCAAGCCCTGGTCCAGGAAAGATCCCACATGCCACAGAGCAACTAAGCCCATGCACCACAACTACTGAGCCTGCACTCTAGAGCCCGCGAGCCACAACTACTGAGCCCACGTGCCACAACTACTGAAGCCTGCGTGCCTAGAGCCCGTACTCTGCAACAAGAGAAGCCACCGCAATGAGAAGCCCGCTACCTCTCGCCACAGCTAGAGAAAGTCCGCGTGCAGCAACGAAGACCCAACGCGGCCAAACATAAATACATAAATTTATAAAAAAAAAAGAAGTGGAAGCATCACTAAATGAGTATAGTGAACCATATTCTTTGAGTTGTTGATACTGAAAGTCCTATTTCTTCATCCTCAGATATAATCTGAAATTTACCCTTAGCTCTCAGTGAGTACATGATAACTAACTTCACTGACCCCAGAGGATGCATTTGACCTTCTCCATTCTTCCTCTAGGGTCTCTCCTGGAATACTTTCTCTTATTCGACCCACTTTTGCTCAGTGTCCGTCACCACCCTAGACTTTCCAACATTCCAAATGTGTGGTGTAGCCTAGGTTCTGTCTACACCCTCCAGACCCCTATATTTCATCTCCAACACCTCAAAGGTCATTAAAGTCATCAAGACCAAAAATCAAACTTGCCTCGCAGCCTTGCAGGTCCAGGCCCACGAGCCAGGAACCTAGGAGTCTTCATTCCTCCTTGTTTTATCCATCAACGGCCCTCATGGACAGCTCTCCTTGACCTGCATCTCTCTGTGCCCATCAGCACCACTAGGAAACCATCATCGATCACCTGGACGCTTTGCTTCCTGAATGGCCACCCTACGGACAGGCTCTGTTCCATATTCTCCACCCTTCAGGCAGTGACTTTTCCAAAACTCCCTTGTGCTCGAGGCAGCCTTCCTTCCTTAAAGCTTTCACAGCTTGTCATGGCTGTTACAACGAACGATATAGTTGGCTTGATGTCCAGGATCCTAAATTCCTTCCCTCCCCAGTTTCATTTCGCACCTCTCTCCCCTTTCCACATGCCCTCCCGTCACACCGCTTTCCTTCACTCTCAGCTCCGTTTGCTGGAGACCTTTGGACACACTGCGTCTTCTGTGGAAGCTCCATCCCTGACCTGCTGGACCAACCCACTCTGTCTGTTAGGCATTCTCCGAGCATCCTGTTTATTTCTACCGTGGCACCTACCACAGTCTATAAATGTCCACTCGTCTGATTTTTAAATTACCGTTCGCTTCCAGTACTCTGGTTGTACTCACTTCTTAACCCCCGTAACCTAGCAGGCATGCAACAAAAACGCACCAATCAATGGATACAAGTAATGCACTCCAGAGCTATTTAAAGAGTTCGCTACCAGGAAGCCTGTCTTGGACGAGAAAGTTAAACAGGAAACTCTGTCCCTCGGGGGTTGTTCTCTGGCTCCTTGCAACGATTCTGAAAAGCAAAGAATGTACTCGGGTAGCTCAGACCGCACAGTTCATGACCACGTCTAAAGCAGCTCCTTGTTCCGCGCACGGGAACATATTGTATTTAATACCTTCTATGATGTTAGGTTTGTTTCTCATCTAAACGTTGGAATTCTGAGCGTAAGGACTCTTTTTTTGATGCTGTTCTTGTCTCAAATCTTATTAATCCTAATAACTGCTTGATTCCGTTTATGCCTCAGACTGAGAGGCACGTCAGGATTCCTCTTCTCAAGCTGCCAGCAGTCAGGTTCCAGATGCCAAGGAGGACGCGAGGTCGTTCATGAACACTAAACATTCTTTCTCACCTTGGATGGAATAATTAATTTTTTGTGTTGTTTTCGATTTTTTCAATTGGGTATAATTGATTTACAATGTTGTATTAGTTTCAGGTGATTCACGTGTATATATGTATGTGTTCTTTTTCAGATTCTTTGAAAAGGAAAATAACTTTGATCCACCATGACCTTCTGGTTATATCCCAAAGTCACGGGTTCCTATTATTCTGTTTTTCCCAATGGCTTCCACGGCAGTATTTTAGAGACTCTGGTAAGACGTAGCAGATGAAGGAGGTGGTGTGTGTATGTATACTTGCATATGGAATTCCGTCAACGTTAGGGGAAATGTGTGTTTCTATATTTGGTTTGGATCTAACACCATGATGTGAGAATGGATTCATTTCATCCAGCGAGAGGCACCGTCTCAAACCCCAGGGAACACAAATAGGAAGATAAGTCGTATACAACCTCTGAGCCAAGTCCTTGCCATATGGCGTCTTATTGAATCCCGTCCATAACCCAACAAGGTCCAAAGATACTGAATAAAAATACTTGCTCAAGAATTGAAGTCAAGCAGACCGCAAACCTTTGCTTTATCTGGTAGACATTGATCCCGTAATCTGTAATCCCAAGGAGCTCACTGGTAAGCAGAGCAGAAGTAGGGAGAAGGTTGAACAATTCAGCCAGAGAAGTAAGTACATAGTCAGTTGATAACCTAGTGCTTGGGATCTAAGTCAGCTGAGTTTGGGATTAACAAACACACACGACTATATAAAAAACAGATAAACAACAAGGACCTACTGTGTAGCACAGGGAACTATATTCAATGCCTTTAAAAACAATTGAAGGATAGTTGATTTACAATGTTGTCTTTAATTACTGCTGTACAGCAGAGTAATTCAGTTATACACATATATACGTATATATCCATTCTTTTAAAATATTCTTTTCCATGACAGTTTATCATAGGATATTGAATACAGTTCTCTGTGCTATACAGTAGGACCTCATTGCCTATCCTTCCATGTCTTGTAATAACCTGTCGTGGAAGAGAATCTGAAAAATCTGAAAGATGTGAAACAGAATCACTTTGCTGTACATCTGAATCTAACACAACACTGTAAATCAACTATACTTCAATTAAAATGGAGAACGTTAAAAATAATTCAAACACAAACAAAGAAACCCCCCAAAGAGTCAAAGTTGAAGAAAAGTAATTGAAAAGCTCAGCTCTTTCTTCAGCTATTATTTCTAAGGTCATTACAAATGGAGAAAAATATTGAATTTGCATGAGGCCAATTAGCTCTTTTTTTTCAAGACTTTTTTTTTTTTTCCTCTAGAGCAGTTTTAGATTCACAGCAAAATTGAGGGGAAGGTACAGAGATTTCCGACAGCCCCTTGCTCCCCGACCCCTGCCCACAGGCTCCTCCAATGTCCATATCCGCCACCAGACGGAACGTCTGTTTTCACTGATGAACGTACACTGACACGTCATCATCACCCAAAGCCCACAGTTTACATCAGGGATCCCTTTTGGTGTTGGACATTCTATGGGTTTTGGAAAATGTATAATGACATGTCATCTACCATGAATTAACTTTTTAATTTAAAAAATAATTTAAAAAAATGAATTTCCATGGAGCTAGTATATGAATTGATATGAAACCCTACATTTAATTTTGTTCTCTAACTATACAAGCATGCCTATAATAAACAATATTATGCTGGGTTGCTTTCCTGATGATGCTTCTGGGGGCATGGGGGGACCGCCTTGTACCAAGATCTCAGGGTAAGGGCCTCAAGGGTAACCCTCAAAACCCAGTCCCTTCCAAGCAGGCAACAAACAAGCATCTTCAAAATGGTTTAATTAATTAATTGATGAATGGCTTAATACCTGGAGCAGAGGATTTCAAACCTTATCAAACCTCGGAATCATCAGGGGACCTTTAAAGATGCTGGTACCCAGAACACAATCCAGATATTCCCCTTCACTGATCAGGAATTCATACTGGGCATTAGCATTCTTTTAATTGAAGTATAGTCGATTTACAATACTATATTAGTCTCGAATAGCGAATTGATGTTTTATAGATTATACATAGCGAATTGATACATAGCGAATTGATGTTTTATAGATTATACCCCATTTAAAGTAATTATGAAGTATTGGTTCTATCCCCTGTGCTGTATAATATATCCTTGTCGCTTATTTCTTTTATACCTAGTAGTTTGTTCCTCTTAATCCCCTCCCCCTATGTTGCCCCTCCCCCCTTCCCTCTCCCCACTGGGAACCAATAGTTTGTTCTCTGTAACTGTGAGTCTGCTTCTTTTTCTGTTACATTTGTTCATTTGTTGTATTTTTTAGATTCCACAGATAAGTACAATCATATAGTATTTGTCTTTCTCTGTCTGACTTATTTCACTTAGCGTAAAACCCTCCAAGTCCATCCCTGTTTCTGCAAATGGCATTATTTCATTCTTTTTCATGGCTGAGTAATATTCCATTGTATACATGTACCACATCTTCTTTATCCATTCATCTGTTGATGGACATTTAGGTTGCTTCCACGTCTTGGCTACTGTAAATAGAGCTGCTATGAACGCTGAGGTGCATGTATCTTTTGAAACTAGTATTTTTGTTTTTTCTGAAACATACCCAGGAGGAGAATTGCTGGATCATATGGTAATCCTATTTTTAAAATTTCGAGGAAGCTCCATACTGTTTCTCACAGTGGCCGCAGCAATTTACAATCCGACCAACACTGTACGAGGGTTCTCTTTTCTCCATATCCTTGGGCATTAGGATTTTTGAGAGCTCCTCGGGTAATGTGCGGCCAACTTTGGGTCCCTCTAATCTGTAGAATAACAGACCAGACAGACCAATAGAAGCTCTGTTTGCAGGTTCTCAAGTCACCGATGACTTGCAATCAGCCGCGGTGAACGTTTGCACTACAGGAATTGGCAAGTAATTCACATATTGTTTCTTTTTTTTTTTTTTTTTTTTTTGCAGTACGCGGGCCTCTCACTGTTGCGGCCTCTCCCGTTGCGGAGCACAGGCTCCGGACGCGCAGGCTCAGCGGCCATGGCTCACGGGCCCAACCGCTCCGTGGCATGTGGGATCTTCCCGGACCGGGGCACGAACCCGCGTCCCCTGC
This sequence comes from Leucopleurus acutus, assembly GCF_964270905.1. Classification (NCBI taxonomy): domain Eukaryota; kingdom Metazoa; phylum Chordata; class Mammalia; order Artiodactyla; family Delphinidae; genus Leucopleurus; species Leucopleurus acutus. Next base: position 1,919,517 of record NC_139148.1, read on the forward strand.
ATCGGCAGGCGGACTCCCAACCACTGAGCCACCAGGGTATTAAGTTTTGCTGTCATTCCCAGTACTAAGGTCATCAGAAACTTAGGAGCATGGAGTCACTTGGATCCCTCCAAGCAGATGGAGTGAAGATGAAAATGTCACCCTGGGAAGTAGTTGACAGCCCTAGGCTGGCCAGGTAGCCCGTGGTAGAGGTCAGAGGGCAAGGGCCAGTTTTAATTTGTGCCGGGCTGTCCTCATCCCCTGAGGCTGACACCAAACACCCCAGTCACCCAAAGCTCATCACAGAGCTTCTGTAACTGGTGGTTCCAGTTAGCAGAGATAAACGTCAATTTATAAGAAGGTGACGATCAGAGGGTTGACACCATGCTGTACCCCTTTTATTGATTTTTACCCTAAAAACCCAAGTTTGCTGCTACACCTAGATTGGCCTCACCAAGCTTGTAATTAATTCTAGACCAAAACAGAGCCAAGAAGTGACTGAGGATATATAACAACCAAGACACGATGTGCGGTACATGTATGTGTGTGTGTGTGTATGTATATGTTTACTGGATATCCATTTCCTGCCTTTGATATACGTGTGTGTGCTTGATACGCGTTTCACGTGAGAAGAAAATGCACAGCTTGTACAGGTATGAAAAGAAGCAGACGGTTTAACTTTATTGCACCATTTTTCAACAAAAAGGTCTACCAACTGTAACATGAAAACTGCAAGCCTTCTCTTGCCAAAGTATCTATTCCAACCTTTGTAAGATGGAAAGGAGCCAGGTGGTTTCACCTTTGTCAACGAGGGATTTTCTTTTTCACTGAGACATCCAACCATTAAAATCAATCATTTGGGAACACAGAACGTCCTTTTAAGGCAAGACAAGCTTTGTTGGTGTTTCATTTCCAGTGTTGTGATTGTGAATTTTTCTTGACAGTCCCTCTGGGCAAAGTACAATTTGGCATATGGTGCCAATAAATGAATTAATGAGCTCGATCAATGCAAATACATAAATAAATTCATCCAGAAACAGGAAGGTTTCCCAATGTTATTCGTCTTCAGGTCTTAACAACTGTATGTACATTGGCACGAACCCGGAATTCTTTTCTCTAGGGAAAATTTTGTCCCAATCAGAGGCATCTTCCAGTGTCTTTCCATGCAAGATTGACGTGACTTCTACTAGATATACAACAGAGGTCTCCGTTTTTATGAAAAGACACAGTCCTGACTTTTTGTTTGTTTGTTCTCAATAGCTAGACTTGGGGTTCTCGCCCGAGATGTCAATGTTGAAGTCCTTACCCTCCGTCTTTTTCAGCATCCCGCATCCCAGGTAAACTTATTTTTATTCTGAAAAGATTTCCTGAGGGACATTTAATCAATTTCTCCTTGTACAAATCCTAAAGTCTGCCCTCGGGTCAATTCAAACCATTGAAAAGTTTTGGAGTTTAAGAGAAGGGAGACGTCACAGCTGGAGTTCAAAGTGCTGGCTTCTCGGGCTTCCCTGGTGGCGCCGTGGTTGGGAGTCCGCCTGCCGATGCAGGGAACACGGGTTCGTGCCCCCGTCCGGGAAGATCGCACATGCCGCGGAGCGGCTGGGCCCGTGAGCCACGGCTGCTGAGCCTGCTGGCTTCTCACAGGAAAGCTTTCCCAATATTGCTTCCGCTCCATGACGGTGGTTTATATTAGGCCCATAAAAACTGGGAACTTTCGGTATGCAGGCCTCTCACTGTTCTGGCCTCTCCCGTTGCGGAGCACAGGCTCCGGACGCACAGGCGTCCTCATCAGGAAGCTGAAACAGGCAACACACTTTATAGCGTTCATCCGCCCAGTTCCTTCATTAATTGCAAGGTCATAATCATCGCTGTCATCATTACGTTGGATCATGACAGCCATGTAGAGTTTTAATTGTTTTGCTGCCATAACAAAATACCACAAACTGGGTGGTTTAAAGAAGAGACATACATTCTCTCCCAGTCCTGGAGGCTGGAATGTGAGATCCAGGCATGGGCAGGGCTGGTCCCTCCTGAGGCCTCTCTCCTGGGCGTGTAGACAGCCGTCTCCTCCCTGTGTCCTCACAGGGTCGTCCCTCTGTGTGTGTCTGTGTCCTGATCTCCTCTTCTTATAAGGACACCAGTCCTATGGGGTCAGGACCCACCTAATGACCCCATTTTACCTTAATGACCTCTGTAAAGACCCCTCTCCAAATACAGCCACATCTTGAAGTCCTGGGGGTCAGGGCGCCAACATATGGATTTTGCAGGGGACACAATTCAGCCCCTAATAAGCGTCTTCGCCATACACATTATGGTCCCTGACTCATTAATTTCTCTGACTTAGAACTCAGACACACCTACACACACACACACACACACACAATTGGTGGAAATATCCACTGGGATACATAGAATCTCTCTAGTTAGCGATTTTATTTTTAGGGTTGGAGATTCCACCTGGATTCACCGTTGAGGGTCACTCAGCCTTCCAGAATGCCTTGACTTGAGATGGTCAATGAACTCTTAACACTGGCTAAAACGTTTTCTTCATGAGTGTGTGTGCAAATGCCTGTAAAGTGGTAAAGATCTTTTTGTCTTATATTTTACGATCTTGAAGTGAAAGTCACTTTAGTGCTCCCTAAATTGTAAGAAAATTAAGAACAGTGGTAAAAGATAGGCAATTGATGAAAAACATATAATATTAGATACACCTGTTTTCCAGAAGGGAGTAATTCTGCTTCCTCCACATTTCGGTAATATTTCCAAAAGGATAATATCCCCTAAGAATGAAAATGCATATGGACTTTCTCTATTTCTTGGAGTCCTGCTAGCAGGTTAAATCTGGAAAACGAATTCTCTGCCTGTTCAACTAATTATTGTGAGGGATATATAAACAGAGCCGTGCCTATGTGCCTCTCATTCCATCCACATTTCGGAAGACAATCCTTTTTTTTGAACATAACTTTAACCCAATGTTGCCACGAATTCAATATTCAAGTTTTAAAAGAAACTGTAACTATGCTTTGAGTGCATACCATTGCTAACTATTTCCATTTTCAATATGATGACAAAGATACAGGGGCTTAGGTGGCTTGCCAATTTTGAACAGTTCCTTGGGATCCAGCTAAGTCTTTAATTTAGGATCAATTACTCTACCAGGGCACTTTTGCCAAGATTGTTCTGATTCCCCACTAAAATTCCCAGATAGCTTGGATAGGAACCATTAGCCGTGAGTGCTTGTGTCTGGAACACCCTTTATTTTGCATTTGAGCTGTGTCCTATCCGTGAGCTAATATGAGGTCGTTTGCAAATTACTGCAATTTTCATTTTTAAAACAGTGCTTTCAAGAAAAATAAGATAACCTTACATAACTCAATAGAAAACAAAACAAATGATCTGACTAAAGATGGGCAGAGGAACTGATGAGACATTTCTGCAAAAAAGACATATAGATGGCCAACAGGTTCATGAATAGAGGCTCAACATCGCTCATTATTAGAGAAATCAAAACAAAACCACAATGAGGTATCACCTCACACCGGTCAGAACGGCCATCATCAAAAAGTCTATAAATAATAAATGCTGGAGAGGATGTGGAGAAGAGAGAACCCTCCTACACTGTTGGTGGGAATGTAAACTGGTGCAGTCACTGTGGAAAACAGTATGGAGGTTCCTCAAAATATTAACAGAGCTACCATATGATCCAGCAATCCTACTCCTGGGCATATATCTGGACAAAACACTAATTCCAAAAAGTACATGCACCCCTATGTTCATAGCAGCACTATTTACAATAGCCAAGACATGGAAGCAACCTAAGTGTCTATCAACAGATGAATGGATAAAGAAGATGTGCTATGTGTAGATGTATGGTATGTATGTATACATATATATATATATGTGGTATGTATGTGTGTGTATATATATATGTGGTATGTATATATATGTGGCATGTATATATATATGTGGTATGTATGTGTGTGTATATATATATGTGGTATGTATATATATGTGGTATGTATATATATATGTGGTATGTATGTGTGTGTGTATATATATATATATATATATATGCAATGGAAAATTATTCAGTCATAAGAAGAAAATCCTGCCATTTGGGACGATATGGATGAATCTTGAGGGCAATGTGGTTAGTGAAATAAGTCAAATAGAGAAAGACAAGTACCGTACGCTTTCATTTATATGTGGAATACAAATAAAAGTCAAACCCATAGAAACAGAGAGTAGAAAAGTGGTTGTCAGGGGGTAGGGAGGTTGGGGGGGGGAAGATTGACAGGTGTCCAGCTCCTAGTTCTACGCCTCAAGAAAAGACTTTCCCAGCCTTTCTGTGTTGAGGTGAACCTTTTCTTCCTCTCAGAGGAATAGTGAGGGTTTTTGTTCTCCGTGATGGAAAAGGAGGCATTCCCTGTGGAGGTGGATGTCTTAGGTTGGGGTTCCATCAAAAACAGAGCCTGAGCCAGGGACCTGGGTGAGGTCGTTTATTTGGGATGTTGTCCTAAGAAGCCGGTGTTAAGTGAGCCAGGAAGAAAGGGAAAGGAACAAAGGTGACTTTGGTCCCACTGGCAACTCTCTCAGCATCCTTGTAGAATGAGTTATCAGTTGGGATTAACATATACACACTACTGTATATGAAATAGGTAAGTAACAAGGACCTACTGTAGAGCACAGGGAACTCTACTCAGTATTCTGTAATCTTGGGAAAAGAATCTGAAATATTATAATAAGGGGGAAGAATAATAACCTATATGGGAAAAGAATCCAACAAAGAATAATGTATGTATAACTGATTCACTTTGCTGTACACCTGAAACTAACACAACGTTGTAAATCAACGCTACTCCAATCAAAGTTTTTTAAAAAAGAATGAGTTATCAGGACTGTGTCCCCCACAAGGATGGGACATCTATGCCCCAAACCCATCCTTGTTTGTTGTGGATAATACAGGGGGCATTCACGATCACCGCCCCACCCCCAAAAGTTGGAGTTTCCACAAGTCCTGAGACAGAACATCCAAGGCAGCAGGCGATGAAGATGGACATGACCCAGGAGAGGGTCCACGGACAGCACACCAACCCTTTGTGACTGTGGGTGTCACCTCGGGTGGCCAAGAGCAGGGAAGGAAAATAGAGGCGTTTCAACATTAATACGCTCAGATACTTCTTTCGCGCGAGTTGCAGGCAATAGAGAAAAGGCGGGTGGATTTGATGGAAGGGAGGTGAGGTCGAGCTCAGCTGAGAGAATTTCTGTTCCTCTGTAAGGCTGAAGTCGAGATCGTTCGCTTAGGCTGGGGAAGGCATATTGAGGTTTTAAGAAAACGGGGAGACGTGGAAAACAATGATTTTCAAAAGTGGGGAAAGAGCTGTACTGGGAGGAAGAGGATACAACAGACAAATGGGCACACTGGTGTGATTTTTCTCCAGCGCACAACTGCTACTGACCACAGTTCTAGGCCTCCGAGGCCAGATGAGAAATTCAGGCAAGGCTTCATGGGGACCCCTGCTACAGCGTGGAAAAGGTAGCAGGTTCCCTTGCTCGCTTCCCAAGGCGGGGCGAGCTGATTCCCTATACGGGGCGTGGGTGGGTGCCCAGGGGCCCGGCTGGAGGGTCTGCCCACCCCCTGTGGTCTTGTGCGCAGGGGGCACGCACAGCCCTGCTCTTTCTCCCGGCTCTTCAGAAGTGGCACCTGGGGTTTTTTTGGTCTTTCTGTATCTTTTTGTCTATGATTTGCCCCAACTGCGCATGCACGCAGTTATTTTTAGTCCCTTCTAGTTTCTTTGTATCTTGCTGCTGGAGGAGAGGTGTGCCCAGGTGCCAGCCCTGCAGCAAAGGGTCCCAGGTCCCAGCCTGTCTCACACCCGGCTCATGGGGAACTGGCAGTCCGGATTTTAGCACGCTTGGTGTCGAATTCTGTTGGCCAAGAGCTTTGGGTGTTTGCAAGGCAGTGATTCTGGCTCTCAGCCATGAAGTGGACCGTAAGTCGTGGAAATACAACCAGACTGGTCCACGTATCGGTGCCCTAGAGATGTGGGAGGACCCTGGAGATGGTGACCCCAGAGTCGGGGTTAGAAAGTGGAGTTCTGGGAACCATTATTTCAGACACGGTGCTGGTGATGACCATCTTTTCTGCGTATGACCCAGAAAAGAAGCGGTGGGAGAGGCCAAGGGGAAGATGGCTTGGGGCTCATGAGATCAAAGACAACATAGGGGTAGCAGGCATGAGTTTTACAAACTTCGCAAACATTAGAATTCTAACGACCCAACTTGAATACCACTTGCATTTTAAGTTGGCTCAAAGAAGCCATAAAAATAACTGAGCGCATTTCTAAGGTTACCGGAGAGAGAAGAATCTGTTTTCTTCATCCCTCTGGCATGTGGAGTAGGTGTACTTTATTATGATGATGACTGTTAAGCATATCTTCGTGTGCCAATAAGAGCATATATTTTTTCTTTGTGGAAATATATAAACTTAAAAGGAAGGCACTGACACTTTAGATTATGAAAATACTTTAGGAACAGAAAACGTTAAATTATTTTCTCTGTGTGCTTTTTGGCTGTGCCTTCGGAACTAAAAAGGAAAAAAAAAAGGTGACGCGAAGGCAAAAGCTGAAAGAAGTAGGAGGGAATGCTGAAAATTCAATGTTTGGATTCCGTTCACAATAAACGAATGCACATGCATTTCGACAAATTTAATTCTCAGAGAAATACTTTATTTTTTTAGAGTATCTTTTTTAATCCAGGAAGAGAAAACAGCAGGGGAATCGCAGCCTGGTTTAATTCTTCTTCCTCTGTAAATAGACCCCAAGGTTATGATAACAGCTAGGTCTTCGGCAGCCAAGTTGCTTCAGATGGTATAATCTTAATGAAGTGTTATTAAAAGTTTAATCGCGGTAAATGTTTCCTCCTGGTACATAGTAGCCAAATCTCATCGGGACCAGAAAGTCTGTTTGTGGAGGCAGAGATGTGTCCCTCACGGACAAAGCCTTGGGGTGCTCAGGGAGGTTTAATGGGGAGTCCAGCCCATATGAGGAACTCCACGTAGACCCCACCAGAATCTTCCTCTTCTGCCCACCCTCCATCTACCCACCCATACACCGATGGACGCACACCTAGAACCAGCCCAGTAAAAACAGCATCGTGGGTCATTACCCAAATCGGACTCGCGTCTCCAGAGATTTACCACCCGTGGGACTGAGACATGGACCCAGTGAGTCCAGTGGGAGCCTGAGGTTCTCATCCACATCCAAGTATAGAACTTGTTCTCTCTTGTTCTACGCAAGCAAAGCCATCAGATGGAATCCCTGCTGGACCACACACAATGGACCGACGGACAGTGTAGCCGTCTACTCAAACTGCCATGACAAACCCGCACGTCTCGCAAATGGGGATGATAACAAAAGTACTGCCTGGAGTAGTGATAAATGGCAAGCGGTTAATGGAGCTTTTGGAATGTAATAAATATTCATTTCAGGTTTGATGACACTTGGTCAAACAATAGTGTTATTTTCTGTACATAATCTCAAAAAAGACCCGGTCAGACTGCTACACGGAAGCTGGGATAAGGGATTTTTTTTTTCAATACACAGTTTAGTCTGGGGTTTCTGCGATGCTAAGTTTTGCCATCGTCTGTGGGTGGATGTGGCCTGGAGTTGAGAAGCCAAGTGGTGTCAGATAAGAAAAAAAGAGCCATTGTGTTCGTGGAAACTTAAAGCACGCTTTTCATTGGGTGACAAGAGAGAACAATGGCAGATCCTACCCAAACTGCTAACTGACACTGAGTCTTAGAGTTTCCAGTTTTTACAGGTCCCATGTGGGGAGGATATGAAATATAGGGCACCAGTTAGTTGTGCATCATGTCAGCAGGAATTCGTGCAAGGAAGGGAAATCTATGAAAATATCCCTTGTTAAACTCTGCTTGTCAGGGACATGTTGGGACTGGGCCCTCAGAGCATCTGAATGGAAATGGATTTTCCTTCAGTTTTAACAGATGTCTTTAAGAGCACCAAAGATATCTAGATAAAGCGACAACGATAATCACTGTTTGGTAAGAAAGAAATTTACCATACACTTTTTACTTTATTTTGTTACAAGTATTTTTTTTTTGCGGTACGCGGGCCTCTCGCTGCTGTGGCCTCTCCCGTTGCGGAGCACAGGCTCCAGACACGCAGGCTCAGCGGCCACGGCTCACGGGCCCAGCCGCTCCGCGGCATGTGGGATCTTCCCGGACCGGGGCACGAACCCGCGTCCCCTGCATCGGCAGGCGGACTCTCAACCACTGCGCCACCAGGGAAGCCCACCTCTTGATCTTTAAAACATACTCAACAACAGAGGATGTCATACCTCATGCACCGACTACTATTTACAATAAAATCCTATTGCGTAATTTCCATTGAAACATTTTCCAGATATTCTGAATAAATATGTTATTGTAGACAATCCGTAGCTGGTCAAAACGTTATTTTAAAAAATGTCTTCAGGTAGAAACAGAAATAGTTTTACCTATTCAAAACTATTTTTAAGAATCAGAACAAATGTATGCATGGGTTATGGTAATAAAATGAGTCATTTCTCGGAGAAAAAACATAATTCCTAGGCAGGCAGTACACGGATTTTATAAACGGTGGGATTCTGTTGCTGGACGTAAGACCCAAGACATGCTGTCTTGCATTCCATTCCCATTTCTTCTCAGGTGATGCTCTAGATGACTCTGGTAAGATGGAAATGGCAATTCTGTTATCTTCCTCTTCCTGTCTTTCCTATTCCGGCATGTGTATTTTTCTCCCCTTTTTGTATTCTGTACAAAATATATGGGAAGGGATAGCTCGATGAAAGACTTGGGAAGTCAAAGCCAAGATGCCAGAGGTTATGACTCCAATGAGGACAGCAGTGAACCAAACAAAAAATAAAGCACTAAGGGTCACCATATTTTCAGTTGGTCTTCTTTCTTTAAGACATCTAGCAGACTTTTATGATCGGTAACTCTTATTATTCTAAGCATATACTTCTAGCATGGGCAACAGGATTTCACAGTTTTTGTACTGTGAACAACAGAAGCACACTTTTACATATTATCAGCATGTAAAAATAACTGTAACTTTTCCCGAGGTAGAATATGAATGTATAGGAATCTCTATTAGTTTATGGTCAAGTACAGACTTACAATCCACCCACTTCCTGATGCTAAGTGGAAATCTTACACGTGGGCTTATTTTAGAGTAACACCTGGATCCTGTCTTATGAGGAAAAAAAAGGGGAATCAAAGATACCGCATCATAAACTTGAAGCATCCTTGTAATTTCCCTAGATGACGGGAGAAATATATTGCTATCGAATGAGTTCAAGCAGATATGGGCCTATCTAGTTAACGTCAAGAATCCACTAAAGAAAAAGAAAATCCACAAAAGAGATTGACAGTTTAAGGTACGCCTATATGTCTATTTTATGTAAATATATTGAATGCATAAGTTATATATATATGCAAGATTGGTAAATGATAATCTGTACTTTAATATATAACTATGTTATCTATTTAGCTTATGCTTACATTTTATATTTGTGTTTTTAATAAAGCATTAAAATGTAAAGGGTAAAATGAGTAGAACTTTGAAAAAACAAATCTGCTCTTAGCAGAAGACAGGAACAACATAAAATGATGATTAGAAGGCATTTTTCCCCCTTACCTTGGCACTGACACTGGACTTTACGAAAGACATCTATTGGCGTCAACAACACCCACAGAATCATTTGAGTTGTAGATTTCCACTCAAATGTCAGTGCTCCTTGGTAATATAATTTGTGTTGGGAAATTATACCATAAACACTATACCCCGTGGTTCTGGAAAACCACAAAGCAACTCCAGACTGCATGCATAAGACTCAAGGAACCCAGAGAGAAAACAGGGTTAGCGTTATTCTGTGAAAAGTTGATCTTCAGACTTTCATTCACAAGCCTTCGTGCCTCCGACGTGAAAGTTCCGTATCAGAACTGTTTTCATCTTGACTCAGCAGAGATTTAAGGGAGCCCTGTAATTCCTCGGGGCTGAGTGCTCCTGTGAAGTAGAGGCCGAAGTCTTCGGGAGGGGAGATGGGTTTCCCGCGTTTGTGGTGAACAGCTGTAGGGACCGAATTCACGGGAAGGACCATCGCCTCTTCCAGGTGCCCCAAATCAGACAGACTTGGACGGGGAGAGGCTGCTACAGTCTCCCTCCAGGGCAGAGTGCCAGACAGAACAATGGAAGGAATTTTCAGGAGGAAGAGAAAAAAACAGAAGCAAAAAACTCAACCCAGGGGGCTTTTGTGTTTCAACATAAATGGAAAACAAATTTGGCCCTGATGACAGGCAACCCCCCAGTGAGGGGCCCCTTGGGGATCAGAAAGGACCAGACCCTTGTGTTCTTTTCTTGCAATCTGAGTTTTCTCTATCTGTACAAGGTTGGAGGGTTGCTCCAGTCCAGCTGGGGTGAAGCCAACGCGAGGACACAGGAGAAAAGGGAACCCAGAGGCTGGGGAAGTCAAGACAGCTTGGCTCTGAAAAAGAGTATTTCTAGCTGTCTTTAAGACCGCAAGCAACTGATAAGGTCAGACTTGGGGAAGAGACCATCATTAACATTTCTAGCGTTGGATCCTATAGAATCAAAGTAGGTGGTATCTTTATTTTAAATTTTAACTTTTTAATTAGAGACAGACAAAAGTTAGCATGCCTAAAATATTACAGATATAAGAACAAGTGTGAACACATTTAAATGACATCTTGCTTCAGAAGGATTACACTGATTTCAGGTTTATTATAACTTAAACCAATACTTTCAATTTTAAATGGCAAGCTTTAAAAGGTTTCAACTGTATAATTAAAGCACTGAAAGTATACTCGTATACTGGTGAGGATGAAAAAGCAGGTTGGGGACTTCCCTGGTGGCACAGTGGAATCTGCCTGCCAATGCAGGGGACACGGGCTCAAGCCCTGGTACGGGAAGATGCCACATGCCGCGGAGCAACTAAGCCCGTGTGCCGCAACTACTGAACCTGCGCTCTAGAGCCCGCGAGCCACAGCTTCTGAGCCCACGAGCCACAACTACTGAAGCCCGTGTGCCTAGAGCCCGTGCTCCGCAACAAGAGAAGCCACTGCGGTGAGAAGCCCGCGCACCGCAACAAAGAACAGCCCCCGCTCGCCGCAACTAGAGAAAGCCCGTGCGCAGCAACGAAGACCCAACGCAGCCAACAATAAAAACAAATTTTGAAAAAGTAGGTTGTATTAAATACTTTAAAATGCAATTATTAAATCATAGACTTTACTTTTCGAATCTAATCGCGATTTTATCCTAGTATTTTCTTGCTTTAGCAGGTTTTTGGTTTAGGTAAGTGAAATGATGAGTTGAATAAATTACTATGCTCATATGTTTGTATAGAAACACAGAAAATGTTTGCAATAATAAGATGAATGCACGTGATTGTCCTTTTAGCGGCTGCTTTATGGGAAAATACACTTTATAGTGTATTTTGTTCTGAAGTAGCTTTGTAAAGCCTGAATGAAGCTCACTGTGGTGTGCCCACTATAGGCATGCAGTTGTATGAACTTCCATCTCTGCCCTTCTCTGATGTTTTGCAGATATTTCCCAAGTTCTTGGACCTCCACTGAGGGTGCGTGTGTGTGATGAAAGAATTCATCTTATCAATAAAACTGGAAGAAAAAGAAAGAAAAAGAAAGCATTCCACCCTTCCACCATGTATATCAAATCATCCCAGTATACACTTTAAATATCTTACAGTTTTATTTGTCAATTATACCTCGAGAAAGCTGGGGGAAAATGAATCTTTTCCACCCTAGGCCAAGGTTTAAATATTATTTTTTTAAAGTTTTACATGAGATGTTTAATCAGAAAAAAATGGCAATCCATATCTAAAACATTGAGGTGTAAACTTTGTAAAGGCAGTGAGAATTTCTGGGAGATCTGAGGATGCTATAAGGTCAAAAAACTCACCCCGGGTGCCTACCTATTTTTGCCCACACTCTCCTACCCGCATGGGCAAAAATGCAACAGCAACTCCAGGTGGGCGTCTGACATGACCCAAGCTGGGGTTTACTAAGTGCTTCACAGCAAGTATAGATAATTCTCATCGCCCTTGACAAGGTGGGTCTTAGTTCCCATTTTGCAACTGATAAAACTTACCCACAAAAGAGACAAGGAGTGTCCTGTAGGAGCAGGTCAGGGTTTCAAACCCAACTCAGATGGATTTAAATCTCAAGTTGCCATTTTCCTATGAGACATGCCCCTCTCAGCAGAAGGCATGACCGTGTTCTCTTAGAACATGGAAATACAGCTCTAATCTCCCAGACCCATGCTGGAGTAGGTGTTTTTGACGTTTTGCCTTTTGCCTTAAAGATACACGTGCAGGGCTTCCCTGGTGGCGCAGTGGTTAAGAATCCACCTGCCAATGCAGGGGACACGGGTTCGATCCCTGGTCCGGGAAGATCCCACATGCCACAGAGCAACTAAGCCTGTGTGCCACAACTACTGAGCCTGTGCTCTAGAGCCTGCAAGCCACAACTACTGAAGCCTGCACGCCTAGAGCCCGTGCTCCGCCGCAAGAGAAGCCACCACAGTGAGAAGCCCGCACGCAGCAACGAAGACAAATGCAGCCAAAAATAAATAAATAAATATATATTTAAAAAAAAAAAAAGATACACGTGCAAACTATGTCCGCCTACCATTTATCTGTTTGGTGAACTAGTTATTGATGTGAAATGAGACATGTAGCCAAGTCCCTCCAACTGGGAGACAAGAGATGCTCCTCCCGACAGTTACCACGGGAGGAGATGTATCCCTGAGCGAGGAGGGTAAGTGAGTTCTCCCCCCTGACTTTTCTCTCCTTCCCTCCCTTTACTGGGACTGACAGAGACTCAAGGACACTCTCTTGGAAGTGCAAAGAATAAAAGCATGTTTTTGGTTTCCTTTGGCATCTGTCAAATAATTCTTCTACGCCCCCGTAATGATATTAAGAGGGAAGGGTTGCATTCTTTGAAGGAGACAAAAATAAAAAGTGTTTATTTCAGTGTGTCTGTACAAACCTAAATTCCCCACGCAGATGGGCAGCTTTGCGGAGGGAAAAATCTGTGCCGTACCCTGATCTCCTGTTATGGACTGAATTGTGTCCCCCTAAATTCATACGGTGAAGTCCAAACTCCTAGGGCCTCAGAATGTGGCTGGATTTGGAAGTGGGGTCTTTAAGGAGGGGACGAAGGTAAAATGAGGTCATTAGGGTGGGTCCTGATCCCAAAGGACTGGTGTCCTTATAAGGAGAGATCAGGACCCAGACGCACACAGAGGGACGACCCTGTGAGGACACAGGGAGGAGACGGCCGTCTACACGCCCAGGAGAGAGGCCGCGGGAGGGACCAGCCCTGCCCACACCTGGATCTCAGATTCCAGCCTCCAGGACTGGGGGAAATAAATGTCTAATGTTTAAGCCGCCCCGTCTGTAGTATTTACCCTAGCAAATTAGTACCTTTCCCTTATCAATAGTGATGTTCTAGATACATCCTGCTCCTGTGTCCATCAACCCTGCCTGCACATGCATCTAATCGATGGGACTGTTAAGGATTTCTGGGATCAGTAGTTCACCCTCGGGCCAGGCATCCTTGGCCAACCCCAGTACACCCCGGGGCTCTTAACTCTGGGTAGAAACAGACCATGATGGTCCCAAGGAGTTCACATTCTCCAAGGTTCTCTGGGTTCAAAGTTTTCTGTCCTCTCCCCATTTTCCACTCAGCTTTCTCATTTAAATTCCCAACATACAAATGAACTTATCTACAAAACTGAAATAGAGTTACAAATGTAGAAAATAAACTTATGGTTACCGGGGGTAAGGGCGGGGGAGGGATGAATTGGGAGATTGGGACTGACACACACACACACACACACACACACACACTACTATACATAAAATAGATAACCAACAAGGACCTACTGTACGGCAAGGGAACTCTACTCAGTACTCTGTAATGGCCTATACGGGGAAAAATCTGAAAAAGAGTGGATAGATGTGTTTGTATAACAGATTCACTTGCTGTACATCTGAAACTAATACAACACTGCAAATCAATTAAACCCTAATAAAATTTTTTTAAAAAGTAAAGGACCTAAAAACCAAAAAGTCCCAACGCATCTCCCACTTCCTGGCCCTGTCTGTGTCCCTGGGGAGATGGAATTACCCACATCCAAAGAAAGCAGAGTGGGTGGGACTTCCTGACATCACCGTCAAGTGCATTTTCACCCCGCCGCTATCCCATAATCATCGCACGTCTGCAAATGCCGTGAGTGCGCTTTGAATGAAGTCTGTGTAAAAATGTACGAATAATGATCAAGATGTAAGATGAAGTGATAAAGGTGTAAGTGATGGAAAGAATCAGAAGAGGAATGTCTCCTCTCCCTGGGGAAAAAATGTGTGTGTGTTTGTGTGTGTGTGTGCACGCGTGTGTGTTTGCAGAGTTTGTGTGTGTGTGTGTGCACGCGTGTGTGTTTGCAGACGAATTCTAGCAAGGATTGCAGGCTTGGTCAGGGCTCTGACTGAGCATCGTGTGTTCAGGGTTCAGCCACGTTGTAGCCTCTGTCACTGCTTCCCTCCTTTTCAGGGCTGAGTCATACTGTGTGGAAAGACCACCTTTTTTATCCATTCATCTGTCGATGGACACTTGGGTTGCTTTTGCCTTTTGGTTTTTGTGAGTAGTGCCGCTATGAACATGACTATTTGAGTCCTTGTTATCAATTCTTTGGGGTATATGTACCCAGCATTGGCTGGGTCGTATGGTAATTCTGTTTCACTTTTCTGAGGAACTGCCAGACTGTTCTCCATAGTGGTTGCACCATTTTACATGCCCACCAGCAACACACAAGGTTGCGATTTCTCCACATCATTGACAGCTCTTATTTTCCACGTTTGTGTTTTGCTTTGTGTGAAGTGGCATCTCATTGTGGATTTTAGCTGCCTTTCTCTAATGACTATGGCTGTTGAACATCTTATCATGTGCTCATTGGTCCATCGTCTTTGGAGAAACATCTATTCAAGTCCTTGGCCCATTTTAAAAATTGTGTTGTTTGTGTTTTGTTGTTGTTGCCTTGGAGGAGTTCATATTCTGGACACGAATCCCTTATTAGATACATGATTTGCAAATATTTTCTCCCACTCTGGGGGTGGTCTTTTCACTCCCTTGAGAGTATCTTTTCTTTTTTTTAACATCTTTATTGGAGTATAACTGCTTTACAATGGTGTGTTAGTTTCTGCTCTATAACAAAGTGAATCAGCTATACGTATACATAGGTCCCCATATCCCCTCCCTCTTGCATCTCCCTCCCTCCCACCTTATCTCACCCCTCTAGGTGGTCACAAAGCACCGAGCTGATCTCCCTGTGCTATGCGGCTGCTTCCCACTAGCTGTCTATCTTACGTTTGGTAGTGTATCTAGGTCCGGGCCACTTGAGAGTGTCTTTTGATGCACAGAAGTTTTTAGTTTGGGTGAAGTCCCATTTAATTACTTATTTACTTCTTCTGTTGCCTGTGCTTTTGGTGTGAGCCAGAAAATTATCGTAACTTTTTGGAAACGCTTTTTTTCAAGACAAGCTGATGTGCGTCCAGAGTGGAAAAGGTGAGATCTAGTTGGACGTCTCTCTCCCCAGGAATTCCTGGGTACGACCAGCTGTCCAGACTTCCGAGTTGAGGGGCACTTTTGTCCCTTCTTTACCTCTGCTGCCTGTCACAGCCCAGAAGATGGCAGATTCCCCAGGAGGCGGCAAGAGAAGCCGGTTTTGGCAACTGTGCAAATGGTCACTGTGGGCTCTTCCTTTACCATCAGGAAGTGACTTGACAAGAGACGGTTTAACGATAGCCCCACTGCAGTTACCATAGGCCAAGCACGCCAAATGCTCCACGGGTCACTTTGGGAAAGTTCCCTGAGTGGTTTTTTTTTTTTTTTTCCTCCAGAGAGATGAGTAAGTCTGGACTGCTGACGAGACCCTCTTTGTGGCCCCAAGAGGTTATCTTAAAAAAGGATGCATTTGCAAAAACAACATTTTCCAACAGGCTACATCTTCTCCCCTGGAGAAGCTGCGACATTTGGAGATGTTACAAGGGCAATGCAAACGCCCCGGGGGAGGGCTTTTGGAAAGGAAGGTGATAGATAAAGCCGAAAAAGGGGCTGAGGTCTCCTCCCAGCTTTCTGCAGACACCACTCAGCCTTCGCCTGCCTTTTCCAGGACCCATTACATCACCTCCCCTGGAAGGGCTAAGGCGCAGCTGTCTGCCCAGAGGTACGGAGCTGAGCACAACCCTCCTCCAACATGATAAATCTTGGCGCTGCTGTGTCTAATACCTGAGCTGTCTGCCTCCACCATCCGCCCCGGGCAAGGGCGCATTCCTGTCTTGTGATTTTTAGGGATGGTTTTTCTGTTCCCACATCCTCTGTAGCTCTCACTGACTAGGCGCTACGCTCACAATAATTGTCACCATGATGCGTTTTTTTTTTTTCTTTCTTCTGCTCCTGTAGACCTGACCTGCATTACCCCAAAATCTATCTCTGCAAGGAGAGCATGATTCAAAGTTATATTATCCATGGGACAAAGCTATCCACGTATCTCCTGGCTCTGAGTTTAACCATATGTAAAATTTGGAAGTGCCTAGTATGTGTTTCTTATCTTTCTCAGAGGTCACCATGAGCTGGATGATGGATAGAAGTGATGAATTTGGGCTTCAGGACGCTTCTCTCTCTGTGTGTGTGTGTGTGTGTGTGTGTGTGTGTGTGTGTGTGTGTGTTTATGAGACAGTGTACACTTTAGACTAGATTAACCAGGGTGCACATGGAAATATCCAACGGAATCTTAAAATGTCCTGCAGGGAAATCCATTACCAACACCCATCCGTAATATTTATACGTGAACACATTACTGTGGGTGTGTTTGTTACATGGAGTTTGAGATACGGTCTCTAGGCATTGAAGTAAGTTCTCATTTATCTGTCAGACATTTCTTTGGGTAAACATTTTTTTTTTCCTGTTGGAAATATGTTTGAAGGTGTGGTGGAACTCAGGATTTATCTTAACATAAACCTCTCAAACTGTCCTGGGAGATGGATTCAAAAGTCTCTGTTCCCAACCTAATAACAAATGCCATCGAGATGTGCAGTTCACTCCACAAACGAGGGACATTTTAATGAGCTTGTTCTTTTCCTTGTTATTCGGAACGGCATTTGGGGAGTGAGACAGAATGCAGGAAAAAATGGAGATGGGAAGGAGAAGACTGCTTTTGATGATACACACAGACAGGTAAATACACCCGCCCATGCGTACATACATGCATACATAAAGTCATGCAGAAACGCATGCGTACACATACACCCAAACGCATGTACAAACACAGATGCGTACACGCAAACCTAAACACATGCCTGCATACGAACACATATGCACACAAATACATGTGCATACACAAACACACAGATACAGACTCATGCAGAAACATACACATTCAGACACCCAGACACACAAAGGTTAAAGACGGTAACCCAGGCCAGAGCCACGTGTGGGATGTGGCTGAGACAGGGGAGGGTTCTCGTGGCTGGCCTTTCGGCCCTGACCAGGACATCCAGGAGGCAGGCAGACTGCAGGATGCAGCCCCCAGTGCTAGCCACGTGCAGGTGGACGAGGCTGGCCTCGGCTCCAACAGGAGCTCAGGGCAGCCACTCCTCAACCCAACCCCAGCCCCAGATTCACGGCTTCGTCCTGTGGTCGGAAGGACAGCTCTGTGCACCTAATCTCTCGGCCACACATCAGCTTGGAGAACTCTTGAAGATGGATAAAGGACCACCATGCACGTATTCAAAAGGCACCCAGTAGCCCCTGAAGAGAATCACCTGTTTACCCTAAATCTACACCTACCATCCTCCCAGCTTGGCAGGAGGCTGGCAAGCCCATCAGAGTAGCTGACAGATAAAAACACAGCACAAGCGGCGCTGAGTATGTCTAAAAGTGAGTCTGGTAATCTGGGCATCTGACCCCATCATAACCGAGCTCCTACTGTGGTCCTGGAAAGAACACTAGTGTCCACTACTTATTGGTGACCGATGTTTACCATGGATACCTCTGTCCAGCACATGTGCAGACTCAACTTTTATCCCACAGTCAGGCACATACACCGCTGTGAACATTCATGTTAAAACCCAATCAAATGGGCACCAATTGTTTTGGATCTTAGTTCCCTGACCAGGGATAGAACCCATGCCCCCTGCAGGGGAAGCATAGAGTCTTAACCATGGAGGTCCCAGCAACAATTTTTAAAACTTGAACTCCTACTGGGTTCAAACTGCTACACTGACCCACATGCCATGCCTGGAAAGACACTAACAGCTGAAAAGAAAATAAAACCATGTACAGGACTGCCTTCTGCATTGAACCCACATACGAAAGAAACTGAAAATAAAATTTGCAAAAGAAATTTGAGGTGGGTGACCTGATGTGGATGATTTTTCTTTTTTTTACTTCTGACAAATACTTTACAAAGTGTTTTGTTAGGCTAATGAAGGGGTTGGGTGGGGGGGGATCTCACTTTCAACACACAGAAGGTGTACCGTGGTATATTTCCATCTATTATGGACTGAGTGTTTGAGTTCCTCCGAAATTCATAGGTTGAAGCCCTAACCCCCAGCACAGGTGTATTTGGAGAAAGGAAGCAATTAAGGTGAAATGAAGTCATGAGGGTGAGGCCCTGATCCAATAGGATTAGTGTCCTTAGAAGAAGAGATACCTTCACTCTCTCTCTTTCTCCACAATATGAAGACACAGCAGGAAGGCAGCCATCTACAAACCGAGGAGAGAGTCCCCACCGGAAACCAACCACTCTGGCCCTTTGATCTCAGACTTCCAGCCTCTAAGACTGAGTAAATACATGTCTGCTGTTTAAGGGCCCCCCATATGTGGTACTACATTATGGCAGCCTGAGCTGAGTAACATACCATCTCTGGGTGTTTAGCACCATAATTTTCTATCACTGGGGCAAATGGATTTTGCAGCCCACCATACGCTTGTGTTATAGGCCCCTCAAAGAACTGAGTGAGCATTGGCTGGACACGGAGGCTTTGCAAAGACCCTGATTGTCCCTGACTATGGTGTTTGGAGTGGGTTTCTGCCCCCACCCTCAGGAGCAAGGGAAAGCACATATGGACACGTGTAGGCTGCGTTTTACATTCTTCAGCATTTGTTTTTGCCCAGATGACCCGTGGGTTTGTTTCTCACTGGTTTCCTCTGGGTGGGTGCTGGGGTGGGTAACATTCTCTAATTAATTACACCTGCCTGGACCCTGGCAGCCCTTGACTTGCTGCTGTCACGGGTGGGAGGGCTGTGCTTTGTTCATCGTGGTGGGTGGTTCTCAAATAAAATGCTCCTTGAATTGACACTGACAGATCAATGATGCAGGAGGACAGAGTCATAGACAGAGGGGTTGGGGGACACTTGGGTGCTGCCATTTTGTGGTGGACTTTTAGTTCTGGACGAAAGTAACCCTACATATAATGTACCTCCTAGGACTTTGCATGACCCTTTGTGCGCTCGCGTCTCAAATTTTAATAAGCATGGTTTGAATATAAGTGCGAGCATGGTTCCAAAGTAATTAACACAACAGCACAGTGGAGACCTAGAAAATCTCTATCTATCTATCTATCATCTATTTACTTATCTCTATCATCTTTCTATTTATCTGTTTACCTATCCTTATCATGTCTCTATAAACTATCTATCTCTACCTATTTCTCTATTTCATCTATCATTATCTGTATCTATCATCTATTTATCTATTATCTATCTCTATCATCTTTTTATCATCATCTTTCTATCTACCTATCATTTATCTATCATCCATCCCTCCATCTATTACCTAAGTATCTATCTATCTACCCTCTATCTCTCTATATAATCTATCTATACATCCATCTATACATCCATCCATCCATCTATCCGTCTCTTTTCATCCATTTGTCTATCTGTCCATCCATCCATATCTATGCATCTATATATCTCTCCATACATCATCTCTCTCTCTCCACCCATTCATCCACCCATTTATTCATCTACCTATTCATCCATCTATCCATCCATATTTATCTATCATCTATCTAGTTATCATCCCTATCATCTTCTATTTATCTATCCCTGTCATGTATCTATAAACAATCTATCTATATCTATCTCTCTATTTCATCTATCTATATCTATCAATCATCTACTTGTTTATCTATCATCTATCTCTATCATCTTTTCATTATCTGTCATCAATCATTTATCATTTAGTTATCTATCATCTATCCATCTAGCTATCATCTATCAGTCATACATCTATTCACACCTACTATGGAAACTGCTTCAGTATGTAGTCAGTTAGAGCTTCCACACGCACAGATTTCATTTGGGTTAAGCACTCTGAAGTGTGAGTTATGGATGATTTCAAAGAATGGTGGGGGTCAACCCTAAAGCATCTCCCAGGTGTGCAGGAAGAGGGCTGGACACTCCAGCCCACAGCCCTACTTTTCTGAAGGGGGACACTAAATGGCTATGCCCCCCAGGATGTGTCCTACGAGCTTTCTGAAAGTGCAGTAGCTGACGTTCAAGGTAATGCCCCCTTGAACCCTCTGGTCACTGGTATGCATCAAGCTGATTATGACCCAACATATCTGAGGAGCAGATGCCTCCCTGGATCTCCGACTGTTTTCTCTGTTACATCGGCTCTGTCCCTGACACACACCTGGAGTACCGTTCAGGACTGAGTGCCAGGAAAAGGATGACCTTCTCTGTGCGTGCAGGGGAGGACTGCTTCCCATGCCGGATGCAGCAAGTCTGTGATTTACCTTCAAGCTACCACCAACTTTAGAACAAACAACTATATTTAAACCAACACATGGAGGGGAAAAAAATACATGTTAAAATATACATCTAACGGTTACAGAGAAACAATGCCTGAATTGTCATGACTTCCAGTTTATACCCACCAAATATAATTTCTCTAACAATCAGAGGAAGGAAACTCAGCTTCAGAATTTCCCTGGGACCAGAGGAGTGACTTTCAAATAAGAGTGATTTAAACTCCTCCGACGGGGCTGAGTTGAAAACCATGCCTTTTACTCTCTAGGAAAATCGTGGGGCATGCTTCTGACTCAGGATACACAAAAGGACCTAGTTTGACGTTTGATGAATTGACATCTGACTGCCCTCCTAACAGAAACATTTCCAGGGAAATCCATCTCCTCCAATGTGCATTTTCTTCCCCCACGGGAAACTTTTCTTGGAAGTTCCTCATCTGATACTTGAAAATCTTTGCATTTACATTGAGCTATTGGGGTTGGTGTGGGGATCTTGGGTTCCCAAGGCACAGGAGTCTCCAGGCTTTCATGAGAAAAACCTCTCTGCCAGACCTTAACTCTAGGTCTACTCCCAATTTTGTCCCTATCATGTCATTTTGGGTAATCTGAGTAACCTCTGAATGTGAGATCATCACAGCAATTTACTTCCTAATTTCTCTCTGTCCAGTTGCATCCAAAGAGTTGTGATGTACTTGGCTGCAACTGGAATTCAAATCTTCCACCTCTAGAGTTTTCCCTTGACATTCATCAGATTCCCTATTCTCTTCCTTTCCCTGATGGCACTGATAACAGGTAAGGAGCTGTTCCTGCTCAAAAATCATAATCTGTACAGTCTCCATGGGCAGAACCAACTGGGATATCTGGTCTACCACCTACCTTTTATGAGTCCTTGCAGGATTTTGCCTGCGAAAGTGAATCACTATCTCTTCTCCAAGTAGGAAGTAGGAAGCATCACACTCTCAATATGATTTAGGCATCCATGGAATCCTTCCCGTTCCTACAGGTCACATTTCCATTTTTACTAAACTTCTGCCCACACTGACGTATGTGCACTAGGTGGTCAAACCGTATTTGTGCAATAGATGTGTTGAATTCCAAGCCCTGTCTTCATCTGATGAAGAAATGCATTTCACAGTCACCCAAAGACCTGACATCATAACAGATAAGAGTTCTTGGTTTGATTATTATTTTTTTTGGCATCTTTTCTTTCAGCCCTCCAAGAAGATTACCTTTAAAGTATTTTCCTTGGACAGTTTCTCTCTTATTTTCTTCGTTGTCAATGACCAACATATTCTGTTCTCTTAAATATTCACAGCTCCTTTCCCCTTTGGGGGTGGAGGGGTATAATCATAGCTACGTTCCCAGGTTCATTGTTTTTCCTGTTTCAGCATCCTTTTTGGTTAATGAACACAGCTTAGGAACACTTATAAGTTTGGTTCAACATTCCAATCTGTTTCAATAATCCTTTCTGACTTTTCTCAAGGAAGCAAGGGATGGTTAAGTGTTTCCAGGCTTGGGGAGGCTCTCCCGGGCATATCCTAGGAGAAATGTGGACTCTTCTTGGGCTTTTCCTGAAATCCAGCTCATGGTCTCTCCATGCAGGCCGAGTCTGCTTATCTGAAAATAACATTAGACTCACTCAAGCAGAATGGTTCGCTCCCTGAGCTGTTTCATCCTCACCTGTCAAAGGTGATTCAAGCCAAGGTGGCTTCTAACCAGCCACTGGCAAGATGCAATCTCTCTAGTCCATTGTGGGACCCCCCCAGTTTTCTTGCCTTAAACCCTTGTAAATCAAGTGAATTTTTTCTTCCACGTTTTTTCTCCTCTCTGTTTCTTCTGTTCCGTAACCCTGCCCCTTCCTGGGGAAGCAATTTTTTTTTCAGTTCTAATTAATTAGCCTTAGACATAATAATAAAGTTAAACCATATCCATTTTCTGCTAAGTTTAGTAAAACAAGGTTTCCTTCTTTTACTATTCTGCTAAATTGTCTCACAGTTACATACACAATGTACAATTTAAAAAACAACTGGGGCTTCCCTGGTGGCGCAGTGGTTGAGAGTCCGCCTGCCGATGCAGGGGACACCGGTTCGTGCCCTGGTCTGGGAGGATCCCACATGCCACGGAACGGCTGGGCCCGTGAGCCATGGTCGCTGAGCCTGCGCATCCGGAGCCTGTGCTCCGCAACAGGAGAGGCCACAACATTGAGAGGCCCGTGTACCGAAAAAAAAAAACACAAAAACAACTGTAGTTGAATAGGATATGAGAGTGCTCAGAAGCTCCTTCTTTTAGCTAAAAACAAAATTATCTCTTATGTAAAATTCATGCTGTTAAATTAGGACCAAGTTTCATATTATTTTGGTTGATTCTAAATCAGTGGTCTTAAGTAAATTTTGAAACCTTATATCCCTTCTCAGAAATTTTTGTTGACCTCTAAAATTCCACATCATGTCTCAATAGTTGTAAAATATACAGTTTACAGAAAATCGTGAACATTGACATGAAAATTTCATCAGTCTTTGAAATGGATCCATTTGGATTCCCACCATAATGCATATAAAAATGCTTGAACAAGCTCATTTTAACAGGTCAGAAGTTCTTCATTTTTTTTTTGTCTCTGAAATTCTATTTTCATATCACTTTTCTTGGGGAAGCAGTTTAATGATTTACATTTCCCTGTAAGAAAAATCTACTCCAATTAGCATTTTTTTCTTCTTCCTGTTTTATTGAGATATAACTGACACACAGCACTGTATAAGTGTAAGGTGTACAGCACAATGATTTCACTTACATACATCGTGAAATAATTATCACAAGTTTAGTGAACACCCATCATCTCCTACAGATACGAAATTAAAGATATACAAAAAAATTCCGTTTTGTGATGAGAACTCTTAGGATCGACTGTCTTTACACCTTTCATACAGAAGACCCAGCAGGTGTTCATTCTACTTTTCATGTTGCACATCACAACCATAGTACTTATTTATCTTACCTTATAACTTATTTATCTTATAACTGTACCTTTTGACTTCCTTCATCCGATTTTTTTCTATGGGTTTTTGAAGTATAATTGACTTACGACACTATGTTATTCCTGGTACACAACACAGTGATTCAGTATTTCTAAACATTTCAAAATGGTCACCATGCTAAGTCTTGTTACGATGTCACCATACAAAGTTATCACACGGTCATTGACTACATTCACCACACTGCACTTTCACACTCTTGACTCGTTTATTTGGTAACTGAAATGTCTTTCAGGCACAGGGTTTTGCACGCATTTGCCCTTGGTTAAATATTGAGGCAACATCATATTCATGACCATAAACTACAGAGTATCCTAATTTTGTTGGCTATTTGAGAGTGCAGTGTATTACTGTAGGAGCACTAACGCATTTTAAAAAGTCCTGATGTGAACATGAGCACACTGCCAGGATTATCCTAATACGTACGAGCCAATATGTTTATATATATATACACCTTCTAACACATATCATATTAAATCCATGCATACAGTTTAGGACAAAACCAAAAAAGGACCCTGTGTTTCCTGTATCGTATAACACTGCGGCATCTGGTAAGAGTTTCAGCCAGGCCAGGCCACGTCCCTGACCACATCTGTTATTTAAATAAGACTTCCCTTCTCTCCACTGCTCTGTGAGGTAAAGCAGCTGATACCACTTTGACATTGATCTTCTGACTGCAACAAGGAAATTATAAAAAATTCAGTCCTAGGGAATTCCCGGTGGTCCAGCGGTTAGGACTCAGCACTTTCACTGCCGTGCGCCCAGGTTTGGTCAGGGAATTAAGATCCCGCAAGCTACACGGCGCCCTCTGCCCCCCACCCCAGCCCCCCAATAAAAGATCTGGTTCTGAAAATAAAGTCTTTGGGGAGGAAATATTGCCTGAATGTGGTGGGATGGTTTCTGTCTTTCGCACAAACGTCTGTGTTTTCTGTGGATACCCAGATTCCCAGCTAACTGAAGGGAATTTCGTCTCTCCCTTTTCCAAAGGGAGCCAAAGGCATCCCTGCAAAATATGCAATACACACAGGAGGGCTGGCATCCCAGAAATGCCATAGCAGCCCAATCAAAGATTCCTTCCACTGCAGCCTTTCCGTTAGCTCGATTGCAGTGGCTGCTTTCATGGAAGAGGATGAGCGACCTCTTCTTCAGCCAGCAGCATGGAGCTGAACATTTGCAAAGCTGTGACTGCCTTAAAGATGGGTCTCTACCTCTGATAAAATGACGCACGCACCCATCTTATGGCAGAAAGATTGAGTTGCACCTTTTTGCTCCTAAGATCTCTCAGCCGATCCTTCTGGTCCACTTGAGAGAAAACATCTGGCTTCCAACAGCCAGTATTTCATTTCCCACTGGTTGGTGCAAGTGGGCGTCATTGCTGGTGGATGAGATGTTTCCTACTGAAGATGAATCTGGCCTCCGTGCCCTGACACCAAATTAATTTTTGGAGACCAAGTTTGGGGTGAAGCAGAAGAGAATAGCTTTATTGCTTTGCCAGGCAAAGGGGGCCACAGTGGGCTAATGCCCTCAAAACTGTGTGTCCCAGGGACTTCCCTGGGGGCACAGGGGTTAAGAATCCGCCTGCCAATCCAGGGGACATGGGTTCGAGCCCTGGTCCGGGAAGATCCCACATGCCGCGGAGCCACTAAGCCCATGCGCCACAACTACTGAGCCTGCGCTGCAGAGCCTGTGAGCCACAACTACTGAAGCCCACATGCCACAACTACCGAGCCTGCGCTCTAGAGCCTGCAAGTTGCAACTACTGAGCCAATGCACCACAACTACTGAGCCCGTGAGCCACAACTACTGAAGCCCGAGTGCCTAGAGCCCGTGCTCCGCAACAAGAGAAGCCACCGCAATGAGAAGCCCGCGCACCGCAACGAAGAGTAGCCACAGCTCGCCACAACTAGAGAAAGCCCGCGCGCAGCAACAAAGACCCAATGCAGCCAAAAATAAATAAATAAATATTAAACAAAACACAGAAAACTGTGTGTCCCAACCTGGAGGTGGTTGTGAGGAGTTTTACAGCGATGGTTCAAAGAGGGCGTGGTCAGCTCATGGGCACTCTTCTCATTGGTTGGTGGTGAGGTCATCGAAGTCAGCATCATTGACCTTCTGGTTCCAACGGGTCTGGGTCTGCGTGCTGGTGGGCAGCATGCAGTTAACTTCTCCCACCTGCTGGGGTTTCAGTATCTGCAGAAGAACTCAAAGATGTTGTCATGTGTATCTCTTGAGGGGGAACCAGAACCCTGCCCCCAGGCTGCACCTTTGTTTCTCTTGACTGTTCCTCCCTGGTCTCTGCATCCCCTCCCTTCCCTGATTAGCAACTGTTTGAACCTGCCCGTTGGAACGCAGGGAAGGTCACGGGGGCTGAAGGAAGCCTATTTCCTGTAATCAAGAAGGGCGGGACACAGAAAAGCTTTTGTGCCCAGGAGCCCCATAGGGTCTTGCTCGGTATCACTACCAGGGATTGTATGCAAATTTTACATTTTCGGGTTCAACGTCAGGATTTCCTCATTTCAGTTCAATTCAAGTGAGCACATGTGTCTTGAGCCCCTGCTGTGAGAGAGACACCCCCCCACCCCCACCCCACCCCGGGCTGGCAGCTCTAAAGAGCTTGAGCCCGACAGGGGGGTGGAAAGGAAGGAACGGGCGTTCGGGATGGGGAGGGTCTCCTTGAGCTGCAGCACTGACAGAGGGATGGGTGTTTCTGCTGGGTGATGGTGATGGGTGGGATGTTGCCAGCAGAGGTGAAATGAGGCAAAAATCACTTGTGGGTGCACACCGATCCCCTCGGAAGATATAATGGCAAAAAAGGAGCCACGTTGATGATGTGTGCAATGATTATCACCTTAAACTCTTCCTGATGACACAGCAGAATAAGGGTTATGGGGACACGTTAACGTGATACTGCATTTTTGAACTCATGACGGCCGGCATGAGAATCTCGCCATGGCTTCCTTTCCTTTTTATTTTTATGGAGGTGAAATTCACATAACCCCAAATCAATCAACCGAAGAGAACATTCGATGCCACTTGGGACATTCACCATGTGGTTCCACAACATTTTCATCACCCCAAAAGGAAACCCTACACCCATCCCCAGTCAATCCCCACTCTCCCCAGCCCTAGGCAGCCAGGTATCTTTCTGCTTCTTTGGAATGAACTATTCAGAACCTGTCCTACAAGTGGAATCCTATAATGTGTGGTCTTTCGTGTCTGGTTTCTTTCCCTTAACGTCTTGTTTCTGGGGTTCATCCACATCGTAGCTGGTATCAGAATTTCACTCCACGTTATGGCTGGATAATATTCCAATGTATATGTGTGTGTAGGTATATGGACATATACTTCATTTCCTTTTCGACTCTGGTGAGGGGACAAAGCTTTGCCGTACAGCAGAGACTGGCACATATTGTGAATCGACTATACTTCAATTCAATGAATTAATTAAAGAATCAGTCACGACATCACAAGCATCCTACTACTGAAGACGCTTAGGATCCTTGCTTGAGCCACCTCTCCTACCTTGTCGATTCCCTGGGTGACCAATGAAGCCTCCTTCTATCTTAAAGGACCGGCATCTGCCAGCAACCCTCAAATGTATCTCAGTACCTTTGCTCCAGCTTACGTTCTCCAACTGGCTCATGGGATGCTTAACAGATACGAGATTCATACCCACGTTCATGAGATTCCCGATTCAGCAAGTCCAACGCTGTATGTGTGACCCTCCTTTGAAACCTTCTCCCTGCCACCCTTCTCCGTCTCTGCCCAAATGTTTCCAGTCCATACTTACCGTTCTCTTGTGTGTCCCGCATCCATCAAGAAATCTCATGCGCTGTCCTGTCTGTATGACTTTCCTAAGACGGTCGAAATGCATACTCTCACATTGCTAACGGCCAGACATCCGAGGTCAAGGTGTGAGCAGGACCAGGTTCCCTTCAGAGGCTCTATATGAGGGTCCCTCCTTCCGTCGGCCAGCTTCTGACAGCTCCAGGTGTCCCCTGATTTGTAATGCATCACTCCAATCTCCTTATCCTCGGGGGATACATTCCAAGACCCCTGGAACCGCGAATAATACCAAACCTTATGTACACGCTGTATTTTTCTATACATATATACCTAGGATAAAGCTTAATTTATACATTAGGTACATTAAAAGGATGCCCAAGTTGCCAGCATCACTACTCCTGTGCTTTGGGGTCATTATTAAGTAAAATAAGGGTTCTCTGAACTCAAGCACTGAGATACCGGAGAGAGTTGATCTGATAACCAAGACGGCTGTGAAGTGAACCAGACGTCTGATAACCAAGACGGTGAAACTTGCTGGACAAAGGGAGGATTCACGTCACGGGCAGGACAGAGCTGACCGCGCAAGACTTTCTCACATGATGCTACACAATTTAAAACTTATGAATTGTTTATTTCTTCAATTTTTCCATTTAATATTTTCTGACTGAGGTGGACCATGGGTAACTGAAACCATGGAAAGTGAAACCACAGATAAGGGGGGGAGTATTGTATCTGCCTTTGATCTCATATGGCCTTCTCCACCTGTGTCTGTCTGTGTCCAAATTTCCCTGTTCTTTTTTACTTTTGGATTTTAAAAATATTTTTAAATGAAAATAATTTGTAAATATTATTTTTTTTTAATTGAAGTATAGTTGATGTACAGCGTTGTGTTGGTCTCAGGTGTACAGCAAAGTGATTCAGTTATATGTATATATGTACTTTTTGCAGATTCTTTTCCCTTATAGGTTATTACAAAATATTGAGTATAGTTCTCTGAGGAGGTCCTTGGTGGTTATCATTTTAGAGATAGTAGTGTGTATATGTTAATCCCAAGCTTCTAATTCAGGACACCAGTCACATTTTGTGAGGGCCCACCCAAACGACCTCATGTTAATTTGATCGTGTCTGCAAAGCACTTATTTCCAGATAAGGTCACATTCACAGGTACTCGCAGTTGAGACGTCAAACATCGTTTTTTTTTTTTGGTGGGGGACCGATTCAACCCCTAGCACCATTCAAGTGTACCAGCTCTCTGACCACTTCTCACCATCTTCACTGCAATCACCCTGATCCAAAATACCACCAACTCTTTTCCAGCAAACAATCAGAGTGCCGTGGATTATTAAGGATGTTCCCAAAGGCACACGTGGTTTCATTATTCTATAGGACTCGCTTCACCCCTTAGCATCTTGTCTGGACAACCTGCTCCTCACTCACTCTTCCCCACCCGTGCTGTTCCATGAACATACTAGGTGACCCTTACCACAGGGCCTTTGCACAACCTGTTCCCACTACCTGGGAAACTCTCCCTCCGGCCGTCTGCTTGAGATCAGCCCTCATGGCCCCCATGCCTTAGCTGAAATGCCACCTTCTCCATGAAAGCAAGCTTGACAGTCCTGCACAGAAAATTTCAACTTCTCTTCTGCTCTCAGCTGAGGGCTCCCATTCCCCATCTACTCTTCTGCTTTTTAAACTTTCCATAGCATTTATCACCTTCTAGCATTTTCTGTGATTCACAGATGCCTGATGTTTATGCTGCAATAGAGGCTTCAGCAGAATGCAAGACATGTTTTCTTCCCTGACGTAGCCCAGTAGCCGCATGATTCCCTCTGAACAAGGGTGAGACTCAGTAGATGTCTACTGAAGGAATGAATGAATTCACGATGGATGAGTCCCTCTGCAAAAAGGCAGGACTCGGTAGATGTCTACTGTATGAATGAAAGTTAAATGCCTCTCCCGAGATCTCACTAATAAGAATCAGAAACAGGGCTCAAACTCGCATTTCCATGTGGAATCCAACCTTCTTTCCACAACAGCAAAATCTAGTAGAAATACATTCACTCATGGCTACTAGCCCATTTTCAAGATGTAACCATAAGGAAAAACCGTTAAGACTCATGTTAAAATAATCTATATAATGATATTTGGAGGATAAAAGGGAAACAAAACATGACCCTGAAGTACCCCTAAACATTTCATTCTCTGCTTACAGAATACAAATTTTCATCAGGACAATTTTAACTGAATCAGCTGAGACTGACCCTATGGAAATTCCTGGAGCTGTAATATGTTAAAATGGCCCCACTCACATTTTTAGTATAAATACAGTCTCATTTTCTTTCTTACAGTACAAGGGAGAACCAAATAATGTCAACAAACCTCAGGAGAAATAGACAAATTATACCATCAAGGCAAAAACAAATTATTGAGGAAACAAAAAGTCGGACTCAATTCCACAACAAAGCATCTGCACGCTTTTAATACTATTGAGGAGTAGAGCATAAATTGGGTTTTCTAAAAACACTTAATTCCCCTCAATTCCAATTCTTGCTTTGCTGTTTGTAGTGGTTTGTTTGTTGTTCTATCGTCCTAAATTGCTTCCGAGAACTAGAATGTAGTCTTGATGCTAATCCAATTCAGCTATATTCATTTCCTTATTATTTTCTCAATAAGTAAATATTTTCATTTTGGAGAATGGTTCCAAAACACAATTATACCTTCCAGCAAGGGTTGTCATGCAAATTGGTAAGTCACTACTACTTTATTTTTATTTAATTTATTTTTTTTTTTTTTGCGGTACGCGGGCCTCTCACTGTGTGGCCTCTCCCGTTGCGGAGCACAGGCTCCGCATGCGCAGGCTCAGCGGCCATGGCTCACGGGCCCAGCCGCTCCGCGGCATGTGGGATCTTCCCAGACCGGGGCACGAACCCGCGTCCCCTGCATCGGCAGGCGGACTCTCAACCACTGCGCCACCAGGGAAGCCCGGCAGTCCTATTTTTATGTAAGCAATCTCCGTATTATTCTCCATAGTGGCTGCACCAATTTACATCCCCAGCAACAGGGCACGAGGGTCTCCTTTCCTCCACAGCCTCTCCAACGCTTGTGTCTTGCCTCTCTGAGTCACTCCTATTTTAAGCATAAACGGTTTGGGGTGTAACATCCTTAAAGGAAAATTGAGGGGAGCAACTGTCACGTCATCTTCAGGGACTCAATCACTTACCAAACATTTGTTGGACGCCTCTTAATTCTAGGGTACTGGGTGAGTTGTTTTTTTTTTTTGACAGAACGTAAAGCCTTAAAATTTTTTATTTTTTAACTTTTTAGTTTATACTGGAGTATAGTTGATTAACAATGTTGTGATAGTTTCAGGGGTACAGCAAAGTGACTCAGTGATACATAGACATGTATCTATTCTTTTTCAAATGCTTTTCCCATTTTGGTTGTTACATAATATTGAGCAGAGTTCCCTGTGCTCTACAGTAGGTCCTTGTTGGTTATCCATTTTGAATATAGCCGTGTGGACATGTCAACCCAAACCTCCTGATCTATCCCTCCTCCCATTTCCCCCCTGGTAACCGTAAATTTATTCACTCATTCGTTCGCTTAATTATTCAAGAATTTTTGTTGGGTGCGGATTTGGGCTAGTCTCCGTCTTAACACCTAGAGGACAAATGGGGACAAAATAGATGTGGCTCCTACTTTTGGGGAAGTGTTGATCTTTTAGAGGAAGTTGTTTGAATACTTAGGAGCTGAAGTGAATGTCTAAGAAGGGAAAACAGGGGTGCTGAGGGGCACAACGCCAGGGATTGTGAGGTCTGTCCATTCGAACTCCAGGCTTTCTCTTTCTCGTGGTCATTTTTCGGTCCAGGTTTCTCCAGTTTGCCTACTGCCACGTCCTCCTACGTCCTCCAAGAGGGCGCCTGTCCCTCAGCTCCACGCTTGCCCAAAACCCTCCTGGAGGTCAGGACTCTGCTCTGCCCAGCTGGTTTTCTTTGCATCAGAGGAGATGCTGACAGGTAGACTCAGCATCCTCGGTCAGGTGTAAAGTCATCCACCTGCAAGGACCCTCCCCAGGGAGCTCACCTTGAGTTCTTCATAGATGTGGAGAGCACCCCTGGGATTTCCCTGGGGGGGAAAAAAAAACCCTTCCTGACCCAAGAACCACGCAACGTCCGTGAACTCTGGGGCCAAAGGGATCTTTCTGCTGTACCGACTGGAGGGTCTGGGACAGTTCAGTAAATCGCTCATCACAAGAGCCTGATTCCTTGGAAATTCATCTGCATGTGTGAATTTTCTTTTCTTTACTTTATGTCTCTGTGCTTTTAGGTCACAACTACTTTCCAAGCCTGTCGTTCTGAGGCATATCTTACATCCTGATAACCTGTCCTTCTTATTGTGGTTAAAATACCCCTAATATACATTGCACCACCTGTATTCATTTCCTAGGGCCGCCATAACAAAGTGCCCCCCGCTGGGGGGCTCCACACAACAGAAAAATCACTCTGAAGAGCAGAGCGTGAAGTCGAGGTGGAGGCACGACTGATTTCTTCCGGAGGTTCTGGGGGAAACTCACGCCTCTCTCCCAGCTTCTGGTAGCTGCTCACAATCCTTGCGTTCCTTGGTTTACAGAGACATCATCCCAATTTCTGTCTTTACGTTCCTACGCGGTCCTCCCCGCCTGTGTGGATCTGTGTCCAGATTTCCAGTCCTGTTGGATTAGGGTCCCTCCCTCCTCCGGCACGACTTCATTATTTCACAATGACCCGAATTCCAAATGAGGTCACATTCGGAGGGACAGAGAGTCGGGACTTTAACATATGAATCTGAGGGGCACACAGTTCAACCCATAACGCCGTTGTAAGCATTTTAAAATACCCGACTGGGTGGCATTGAGCACCGTCACAATGTTGTGCGATCGTCCCCTTTATGTAGTTCCAAACGGTTTTCATCACCCCAAGGGGAAACTCTGTACCCGTGAAAGCAGTCACTCCCCAGTTTTCCCTCCCTGTGGCCCCTGGCAAACACTAATCTGTTTTCTGTCCCATGTTTAAACGCTGGCTAACGCAGGCATTTGTAAATACGTCGAACGGAAGCCCGATCTTACCTAGAGAGTTCAGATGCCTTGTGGCGTTTGGAATGGCATGCTCTCTCTGGTTCTGTCTGCAGACGGGGGCACAGGAGAACTTACATGACCTCACTCTTGGATCAGGAAATACTTTTCACCAGTGATTCGGATAACCCCATTCCAAGAGCAGGCTTTTTGAGCTCCCACGATTAAAACCAGCTGAAGTAAAGCCAACTCACTCCCTTGACGAGAACGAGATTACCGCATCTAGAAACAGAGATGAGGCTCAGGTGTCGCAAAATAAGAATAAAAAGCCCCAGGGTGATCAGGTCAGGGAGAAAAAAAAAAAAAGATATGGCCGGACGGTGGGTGAAAGTCAGGGTTGGTCTGAGTGTTCGCAAAACTGAAATGGCAAGATTGTCATTTGTAACTGTCCGCCCTGCTCTTGCGGGCAGATAAAGTGGCGAGATGGCTGGTGTGTCAATCTTGTTTGGAATCCTGAGTCCTAGGGAGACTGGGGCGGGGTAGCACGCCCAGTGGGCTCCCGAAGCCTTTTCTTGTCCCCCCGTTTCTGTAGGCAAGACTCCAGCCTCCGAGACCTTCCCGGAGTTCCCAAGGGCGGATGCGGGACAGTTGCTAATCAAGCCCCTGCACCCCGGAGACCCTGCACACGCCCTGATCTTATCAGCAACCCCGCCCTTGAACTATTGCTATAAACGCATCAAATCCTCCCAAGGTGGGATACAGAGTTTTTCGAGCGCAGGAGCCCGCTGTGCCTCTCTCTGTCTGGCAAAGCAATAACGCTCTCCTTTTCTACTTCGCCCCAAACTCTGTCTCTGAGATTCGATCTGGTGCCGGTGCAGACAAGCTCAGTTTTTGACATCACTTAGCAGGCTCCGACACGTGTGTCCAGTGAGCAAATCAACTCAACGAAACATGTCAGACTAGATGAGACTGGCCATTTCCCCAAAACCTTTAGATTCCAAAACATTTCATCATGAGCTCAAAATATGCCTTACATTATGCTATGAGGCTATATATATACCCAACAAACACAAGCATTGGATTTCCCTGAGCGCCAAGTGAAAACTGGGGAGCTGTGCAAAGGAGGAGTTCGTCTTTCTATTACTTTCTTCTCTCTTGTTGCTGCGGTTCATGGCGAGAACACTGGCGTTTGGTTTTCCTTTGGTTTTCTCAGCGTTGGAGCTGCCGATGGAATCAGATGGACATGCAAAGGTCAGCGAGTTCTGAGAGGCGAGCATGGGATTTATTTTGTGTTTTGGTTTACATCGATGGGTTGCACAGCATGGGAATGGAAATAGCATTTACGGAGGAACTGCTAGATGGGAGGCACAGGGAAGGTCGGGCAGCTAGGATCAAAGCAACATCCTCAAGGTTGTGACAAGCCCTTGGCCATGTTTTGTGGAAGCTCAGCTTTGCTCAGCAGCGTGTCAGGCTGCTGCGGTCACACAGCTCAAGGGAACATCTAAGCTTCTATAAACAAAACACAGTGAAACAACACACCGCAGATGTTAAAATACAATAGGAAAAAAAAATGGATGACCATAAAATCATCTTAGATCCCTTTCAAGAACAAGTTCTTGCAAAACAGACTTCTACTCTTTATAAAAGAAGCCACAGAATTATCCGAATAGATGTTCCCCTTTACGATTTGCTTTAAATTTAAAAATAGATGTATATTTGGATGGCATCCTGTAAAATTAAACTCCATTTCTGTAAACCTAGTGTCCTTTTCATCCAGTGACTGAAAATAGCTGGAAGACAGCCAGTGTTTGAAACGCTCTGAACAACCACAAGGTAATCCGTAATTTGGGACTATTAACTGATCTCTTTCTACATTAGGTTCACTGACAAAGTCTGGTCAGGCTGTTGAAACAAACTGTTTGGCTGCAAGTTTACTACGTCTGTCCTTCATCATCGTTTTCTTTCAACGTGATTTTCTTTTCCTTCATAAATGGAAGAACCACTGGTAAGGTCACATGGGGTAAAATAAATATGGGGGTCGGAGTCTTCTAGCGTAACCAACCAAGAAATGTTTCTTTTTTACAAGGGCTGTGGCTACATGAAATCTCTCTCCAGAGACAGGCAAAACCAACGCTATCGTGCATCCATTTAGCATCTGTAGTTTCTCTTCATCACTTTATGATACAGTTAAAATAATTTTCATTGTCCTGAAAAGAGGACCACCCTGGACAATAGATTTTTACCAAGAGTAAAAAAAAAAAATTCCAGGAAATGCCATTAAAACAAGTCCTATTCTCCTCCCAGCTGCCTTTTCTGTGAAGCAATGCTAAAACGCAGTAGCTGTGTGAATGCATCGTTTGATGGACTTACTTTGTTTTTTAACAGAAAATGTCTTATAAATCACACGTCAACCTTTTCTTTTTTGAGCTAAGAAAATTTGAGAGCGTGAGGCATATAGTAATATGCAGAGTGTGTGAAGGGACTTCCCTGGTGGCACAGTGGTTAAGAATCCACCTGCCAATGCTGGGGACACGGGTTCGAGCCCTGGTCAGGGAAGATCCTACATGCCGCAGAGCAGCTAAGCCCGTGCACCATAACTACTGAGCCTGCGCTCTAGAGCCCACGGGCCACAACTGCTGAGCCCGGCTGCCACAACTACTGAAGCCTGCACGCTCTAAGGCCCACATACTGCCACTACTGAGCCCGTGTGCTGCAACTACTGAAGCCCGCGCGCCTAGAGCCCATGCTCCGCAACAAGAGAAGCCACCGCAATGAGAAGCCCGCGCACCGCAATGAAGAGTAGCCCCCGCTCGCTGCAACTAGAGAAAGCCTGCGCGCAGCAACGAAGACCCAACGCAGCCAAAAATAAATAAATAAATAAATAAATAAATTTATATTAAAAAAGAGAGTGTGTGAGTAGACCACCTGGGCATATACCCTGAGAAAACCATAATTCAAAAAGAGTCATGTAACACAATGTTCATTGCAGCTCTATTTACAATAGCCCGGAGATGGAAGCAACCTAAGTGCCCACCAACAGATGAATGGGTAAAGAAGATGTGGCACATGTATACAATGGAATATTACTCAGCCATAAAAAGAAATGAAATTGAGTTATTTGTAGTGAAGTGGATGGACCTAGAGTCTGTCATACAGAGTGAAGTAAGTCAGAAAAACAAATGCCGAATGCTAACACATATATAGGGGATCTAAGAAAAAAAAAAAAGGTCATGAAGAACCTAGGGGCAAGACGGGAATAAAGACGCAGACCTACTAGAGAATGGACTTGAGGACACGGGGAGGGGGAAGGGTAAGCTGGGATGAAGTGAGAGAGTGGCATGGACATATATACACTACCAGATGTAAAACAGATAGCTAGTGGGAAGCAGCCGCATAGCACGGGGGGATCAGCTCGGTGCTTTGTGACCACCTAGAGGGGTGGGATAGGGAGGGTGGGAGGGAGAGGCAAGAGGGAGGAGATATGGGGATATATGTATACGTATAGCTGATTCACTTTGTTATACAGCAGAAACTAACACACCATTGTAAAGCAATTATACTCCAATAAAGATGTGAAAATTTTTTTAAAAAAATTATACAATTTTTAAAGGTTACTTTCCATTTACAGCTATTACAAAATATTGGTACAAAACAAAGTTATGGTTACCAATGGGGAAAGGGGGGAGGGATAAATTGGGAGATTGGGATTGACACATACACACTACTATATATAAAATAGATAACTAGTAAGGACCTACTGTATAGCACAGGGAACTCTACTCAATGCTCTGTAATGACCTATATGGGGAAAGAATCTGAAAAAAGGTGGATACATGTGTATGTGTAACTGATTCACTTTGCTGTACAGCAAAAACGAACACAACATTGTTAATCAGCTAGACTCCAATAAAAATTAATTTAAAAAATATTGGCTATATTCCTCGTGCTGTACAAAACTGGGGGATTTATACCTCATGCTTTCTCGTGGTAACTAAGCTCACAGTGCTGTCTTCTGTGCGTTCTCTTTCTTGCTTTTGCTCTTACAGGTGAGAAAAGCTCAAATTCAGACAGCTCAGTGTGAAAGCCCAGAGTTGAATCTGATGCGCCTGGTTATAACGTCAGGGTTTGCCCACTGCCTCCAGACACTGTGGAATGCCGTTATTCAACTTGGTTTTCAAGAAAATGTCATACGTGCAGCCATACCCTGAAGCGTGTGTCAAAACCAAGGGAGCATGAAAAGCCCCTTGCACATTTCCAGTCCTACTCGTGCATTTCACAGAGTGAACGTATTCTTTTTTGTCCAGTAAGCCATCTTTTTAGAAAAGCAGAAAGACAAGATGTGCAGTATCTCAAAATAGTGTCAAATGCATAAAAGTCAAGGTCTTGTCGACAGGATGAAAAATTTGCACTGGGTGTGGCCATCCTAAGCAGGAGGATTGCGGGGAGAGGGGATATATAAATTACTTTTAAGCTACTGTCTGGATTGGTATTTAGAAACAAGTAGATGGGCCTGATTTGTTCCAGACGTGTCCTCGGATGTACAATAGACATTCTATCTCCCTTAGCTGAGTCAGAACTGGGGAATCTCTCTATTTGTCTATCTAAAGATGTTGCCCCAAACAAATGGGAGATCTCACTGTGCAAAGTAATTTCCAGAAGTTGCATCCATTTTAGAAGGAATGTAACATAAGATGGAGAGGAAACCAAACACAGAGAGATCGTCAGAGCCGCATGCATCTGGTTTTCATTAGGGCTGTATGTTTATTTTCGTCGTGTAACTTTCATTTTCCAAGTGGCTGGCGGGTAAAAGGTTTTAACTGATGCAACTCTTTTTCCAACTGGCAACTTTCTGGCTGTCATCCCGAGACTGTGTCCCATGGTTCCATGAAAATACATTGACGACAGAAATCCTCCGCTTCCAGGTTTATTCAGACCCTTGCAAAAATCCTTCTTAATGGATCACACATGTTCTAGGGTGGCTAAGGTATCAGGCTCTCCCAGGAGTGAGAAGGAGCTTGGAGGAATCCCACTTCCCCCTCTACCACCTACTCAGTACACCAAGTCCCTTGGATTCCACAGAGTGGTCAAAAGGCCAGTTAAGTAGAAATAAAGGCAAGCTTTATTCAGTTTATACTTTATCTCTAATCATTCATTTCTACATGAATCAGACTTGGTATATCTCTCTTTCCTTTGAAAGCAGGATTCTCTCTAAGCAAAGACTTGTAGATGGCTGGGCTGTAGGTCAGTTGGACACCTTATTCTTCTAATTCCCCCAAATCTTGCTTTGTGTATTTAAGTGCTTTGCTACCAGGTCCAAAGAACGTTAGCATGTTTGTAACTTCTTGGCGAAAATTGATCGCTTCATACTAGCTTTCTTTATCCATAGCTTTTTTTTTTAACTTCCTAAAGTCTTTTTTACTTGACTTGAATAGGGCTCCAGAAAGTTCTTCAGTTACGCACCATTTTAGTGTTTTCATATCTTTATCTTAGCCTTTCTTGGTTATTGGTTTCAGACCCTTTCAAACTAGCAAGAACCTAGATTTTTTTTTTTTTTAAACCCGATCCGAGAGTTCATATCTGTCAAGAGAGATTTTCATCCGTTTCTATGTCCTGCAATTGCTAATATTTCTAAATTTCATTTTGGGTGCTTATTTGACAATTTCTAGGAACCGTTTCCTTTCTTCGCTTCTATTATTTCTCTTCTAGGATACCTAAATAAAAAAAAAAATATTTCTCCCATGTTTTTAAGAGGAAGCTGTTTTCAGTCTTCATTATTTAGTGATTAAATTTAATACGCCTAATAACTTCAGCAGAAAAATAATGAAGCTCACGTTTACTGTCTTCTCAAAGAGGTGACTTGCTTTAACTCTGTCCCATTTTCATTCTGCAAGTTATATCACTGCTAACTTCGGCCCCACCTTTGCTTGTATGCCTTCATGGAGTCGTAATTTTATTATTGGTGCTGGCTTTGATGTGGTCAGTGTTAGATCGGTTTCACACTCTGGTCCTTTTCTCCTTTTGCTCACAATGTTTCTTGCATCCTTTCCCTTCATCTGACTCCAACATTGTCCTTCCTGTGAGTTTCCTTTTGAAGTCCCAACAATGAGGGTCCGTGAGAGGGAAACACTCTGGCTTTGGGAAACACCCGGGCTTTGCACTATGTCTTTATTTCCTCTGTACTCTTTGGGGAAACACTTTGGCTTTGCACTATGTCTTTATTTCCTCTGTACTCAGAATAGACTCGACTCAGCGTAGAATCTTACACATCCAGAAATTTCTCTTTCATGCTTAAAAGACATACTTCTAGCTTCCAGCCCTCCTGATGGTGTAGAGATATCTTCTCTGGGTCTTACCGGATACTTTGAGGTCACCTGGCTATTTTAAGTTTTCCTCTCTGTTTTTGAATGTCCACCATGTTCCTGCTATGTGTTTGATGGTGTGTTTATTTTTCCATACCATGATTTTTCAACTGGGGAATTAAAGTTGTTCACACATGTACACATTGCTGTATTTACTTTTTATTTATTTATTTATTTTTAAATTATGGTCATATCTCATTTAAAAATTTACTTTTATTTTTGGCTGCGTTGGGTCTTCGTTGCTGCGCGTGGGCTTTCTCTAGTTGCGGTGA
The DNA here is from genome assembly GCF_964270905.1 of Leucopleurus acutus. Lineage (NCBI taxonomy): Eukaryota > Metazoa > Chordata > Mammalia > Artiodactyla > Delphinidae > Leucopleurus > Leucopleurus acutus. The sequence goes on from NC_139148.1 coordinate 1,958,902, forward strand.
GCGGGGGCTACTCTTTGTTGCAGTGCGCGGGCTTCTCATTGCAGTGGTTTCTCTTGTTGCGGAGCATGGGCTCTAGGCGTGCAGGCTTCAGTAGTTGTGGCATATGGGCTCAGTAGTTGTGACTCACAGGCTCTAGAGCTCAGGCACAGTAGTTGTGGCGCACGGGCTTAGCTGCTCCGCGGCATGTGGGATCTTCCCAGACCAGGGCTCGAACATGTGTCCCCTGAACTGGCGGTTAGATTCTTAACCAATGCGCCACCAGGAAAGTCCCGACAATGCTATATTTAAAATGGATAACCAGGGCTTCCCTGGTGGCTCAGTGGTTGAGAGTCCGCCTGCCGATGCAGGGGACTCGGGTTCGTGCCCTGGTCCGGGAAGATCCCACGTGCCGTGGAGCGGCTGGGCCCGTGAGCCGTGGCCGCTGAGCCTGCGCGTCCGGAGCCTGTGCTCCGCAACGGGAGAGGCCACAACAGTGAGAGGCCCGCGTACCGCAAAAAAAAAAATAAATAAAATGGATAACCAATAACATCCCAATACGCAGGCGTCTTTAGTGCTTTTTGTTACCTTAACCATCAGCTTTCTATTTTTCAGAATTGTGTTGCGAACTGTTTTCTGCTGTCTCCCTTTCTCTTTGTGCATAATTATGCAGTTTAATCATGTCCTCTCATTTCTGTAGGGTTTGCCTCCATATTTATTACAAATGCTTCTTTTCAGGAACGGCCTCAGGCTGCCACCTGGGAAATAATGAGTTCTGCGTTATTAGAACAGTCTGTCTGAGAAGAACATTTCTGTATGCTTGACATTTGGGGCCAAGTGGTACAAACTTGATTAAACAGTTTATTCTTAAATTGTGCTATTTGATGAATGCATGTCTTTGCTCTAGGGGTCTGGAATCTGAAGAGCTGAAATTGTGATGTAGGTACTTCAGCCTTCATGACAGATCCCCAGTAAAATTCCTGGACACCAAGGCTCGGGTGGGCTAATCTGACTGGCCAGAGTTCAGATGTGTCGTTACATACCACTGCTGGGACAGTTAGCCATACCCACGTAACTCCACCGGGAGAGGACGCCCGGAAGTATGTGCCTTGCTTCTCCTGGACTTTGTCCCACAGACCTTCAGGCTTTGCTAATTTTAAGGAAGGAGGATGAGAGGATGCTCTGGGCTAATGGTAACGTCTACCTCAATAGGGTTGGTTGCATAGACATATTTATTTGTCGAAACTTATCATAGGGTACACTTAATATTTATGCATTTCATTGTATGTGATCTTTACCTAGAAATAATTTTAAACAAATAGTAAAACCTAGTTAATGATACGTATACTGAAAGTTTCAGGGTAGCCTGTGTGGATGTCTGTACGTATTTTAAAATGTCTCCAAAAGAAGCGTAGAATAATGGATGGAAATTGGGATAGATAAATGGACAGACAGGCCTACAAAGCAAGTCTAGTAAAATGTTAATGCTTCATTCTAGGTGATGAGTACATAAGTGTTCAGTGTAAAATATTTTCAAATTATAGGTTTAAAATTTTTCCTAATAAAATATTTGAAAAAATCAAAATTGGAACATTACAACAAACTCTCCATTTTTACTGTGATTTTGAAACGGGAAGTATTGTTCTCAATAAAGTTTCCTCAAGAAAAAATAAATAAATAAAATGGATAACCAAGAAGGACCTGCTGTACAGCACAGGGACCTCTATTCAATATTCTGTAATAACCTAAATGGGAAGAGAATCTGAAAAAGAAGAGGTACACGTATACGTATAAGTGAATCACTTTACTGTACACCTGAAGCTAACACAACATTGTTAATCACCTATACTCCAATATAAAGTAGAAAGTTAAAAAAAAAGTCATTCACAGATCTGCTAAAATGAGCAACCACTGTTTCTTCAAGTATGACTCGGCCCCCTCTTTCTTTTTTTTTAAAATTTTCTTACCAATTGCGTGACCTTAAAATTAAAAACAAAAAAAAGTCCACAACTATTCTGGTTCTTAATTTTCTCCTCTGGGTCAGATAATCTCCAAAGATCCTTCCAACTTTAGAGACACAAGACTACAATTCTATCACTTAAGAGGAGAACATGACAGAAACTCTAAATGGACACATTTTCTTTGTCTCCTTGTTCTTCTCCCCTTTAAAAATTTTTAAACTTTTAATGCTTATGAGATTATAGATTCAAAAGGTGTTGCAAAAATAGGACAGGGAGGTCTCTCTCTTGTATGTTTTTAATATTTTAATATTTACAAGGGAAACATGTACTAATACACAAATTATTCAGATTAGCTGACTTTGCAGTTTAAATGCCCTTGGAATCATTTCATTGTTTCCTTTATATTTTTTTCTCCCAAATTCCTATAACTGTTTTTTTTAAAATTAAAGTATAGTTGATTTAAAATATTATATTAGTTTCAGGTATAAACAGAGTGATTCAAAACTTTTATAGTCTGTACTCCATTTCCAGTTATTACAAAATATTGGCTATATTCCCTGTGCTGTACAATGTAGCCTTTGTTTTATACCCAGTAGTTTATATCTCTTACTCTCCTCCCCCTATGTTGCCCCTCCCCGCTTCCCTCTCCCCACTGGGAACCACTAGTTTGTTCTCTATATGAGTGAGTCTATTTCTTTTTTGTTGTATTCACACCAAAGAGTGCTTCTGTATTATTCATCTATCTTCCTTATTCCTGCTCCGTTAAAACCAATTTCTTAAAAATTGAGGTACAGTTGATTGACAATATTATATTAGTTTAAAGTGTACAAAGTAGTGATTCCAAATTCTTATAGATTATACTCCATGTATAGTTACTACAAAATACTGGCAATACTCCCTGTGTTGTACAATATATCCTCATAGCTTATTTATTTTATACCCAGTAGTTTGTTCCTCTTAATCCCCTCCCCCTATCTTGCCCCTCCCCGCTTCCCTCTCCCCACTGGGAACCACTAGTTTCTTCTCTGTATCTGTGAGTCTGCTTCTGTTTTGTTATATTCACTAGTTTGTTGTACTTTTGTTTAGATTCCACATATAAGTGATATCATACAGTGTTTGTCTTTCTCCGTCTGACTGACCTCCCTTAGTATGATAACCTCTAGGTCCATCCATGTTGCTGCACATGACATGATTTCATTCTTTTTTATGGCTGAGTAGTGTTCCATTGTGTACATGTACCCCATCTTCTTTATCCATTCCTCTGTCGATGGACATTTAGGTTGCTTCCACGTCCTGGCTATTGTAAATAGTGCTGCTGTGAACACTGGGGTGCCTACATCTTTTCTAATTAGGGTCTCGTCTGGACCCATGCCCAGGAGTGGGATTGCTGGATCAAGTATCCCTCGCTCTTAGCTTAACACAAGTCCCACCTTCGTTCTGCTCTGGGGTTGCCTTCCTGCATCCTGTCGCTCCCTTTCCACCCACTATGACAGCGCATGAATCCTTCCCATTCTGCCCCCCGCATTCTGCTCTAATGATATTTTCTCATCCAGCTTCTCAGCGGCAGCAGAATGTGTTCCCCTCTCTCCTCTAGTGAAGCACCTTCCCACGGTCTCTCTGGACAGCAGCCGCTCATTCACGTCCTCTCCATCAATCGCGAGGCCAGCGGAGGCGGTCGAGCCTTGCAGATTCTGTACTTCATTGGAGATTTGCATCCCGCAGTCACGTCTACTTTCCGCCTCCCGAACTTCTCACCAGGCGCCAACTCTCGGAGGACCATTCCATCCACGGGGGTGATGGGGGCCTCTGTGGGTCTTTCCCTTTATCTTGAGCAATGAACTCTGTGTTCCGAGCCGTGCACACCTGGCATCCCGTCACCTCTCAGCAGAACCTTCTCCAAAGCGACTACATCTGAACAGAAAGGAAAACTGGGACAGCACACCTCGTTTCGTGTGTGAGTGGAAAGCTGGAAACCCGTCGACGTTTCCAATCAGAATACACTTGGCTCAGGTCCTGGGGGCTGGCTTTTCGTGCGGAGCCAGAGGTTGCCGGCAGAACATTCTTTTTGCCTTCCACCTTCTCCGCAGCAGATTCCGGAAGTGGTTTTCCCATGGAGTAAATGAGAACAATAAATGAGAGACTCACCAGACAGATAAATCAGCAATTTTATTGCTTAAAGATTGATCACGCAAACACAGTGTAGTGTTTTGTCACTGTGATGCAGTCTAGCGGATAAACAGAAGCGTTGCGTAGGGCGGAAAAAGTTGAGGGAGCTGGAAACATATTCAGAAATAATGTCTTGTGTCAAGTCTCACAGAAACTGGGTTTAAATGCTTCCTATCACTCATTAGCATTTGTGGCAGCCGTCCTCAAGCCAATTCATGAGGAAGTCTAAGAAATATGATCTGAAGACTGCGCTGAAAAGTTTGTGCCCAGGAAGCAACGTGGAATTTAAAATGCTGTCTGTATTTCTAGTGGCAAATTTACTAACACACCAACCCAAATATTTAACTTCATGTAATACGTCACTTGCTGTACAAAAGCTCTTCCGGAGCAGCGAGAAAGGTTATTTTACGGAGAAATGATGCTAAAGGAATTTACTGTTTGTTTTTTTCATTTGCCCTTATTCTCATGTATCAGAAAGGCTGCTAGCAAACACAGCAATGGCATTACCAGACTTACTTATCTTCTCTGTTGCAGGTAACGTGGGTTATGAAACTTCGTATCTTCCGAAACAACTGTTCCTCTGCACTTTTTTTATGACGGAAATTTCCAAATGCTACGCAAAGGGGCAAAGACACGAAACACGCAGTGTTTACCTAAATGCTACAGTCATTCCTTATTTTTCCATACGTCACATGTTCCTGAAACTGTAAATTCACACGCCCGACCAACCTGAAATAGTTCTCCAGAATTCAACGTCATCTAAATGATCAGATATGTCAGGGAATGTGAATCTGAATTTTGAAATATAGGCTATAGTTCTTAAAAACAGGAAATTTATTCGGACTGTTCTAGCAATACACTGACCCTGATGAAAAAGCAGACATAGACTATCTGGGTACAGCACTGACTTTGAATCCCAGTCTAATGTAATATTGAGAACCGCTGTGATTTTTTTAATAAGAAGGAAGACGGTTATATGTACATAATCTGAAAATAGAGCTTGTTGATCAAAACACGAAATCTTGCAGGGCTATGAAGGTAGAGATGACCAGGAATTTGGGGGAAGTTTACAGAAATGATCCTTTATTCCCCAGGGAACACAGCAAGACCACGCCCTACCTGCACCCCACCCCAACACTGGTACGTTGGACAATGTTAACGGATGCTGACCAACGGCAACTGGGCAGAAGACGGGTCCCATTAAAAACAAAAATCGTCCCAACCAGCAGCGTCCCAAGGGATCAGTCTATTCTACATACAAGAAAGACGAGAACACGTATCTGTAGGAAACTTAAACGTAACAGTAAGACTAATCTCTTTTGTAATGTACTTGTAGACGTGACGTAACCATCGCCTTTGTCACATCGGTTGCACCGAACAAAGCCGGTCCGTTGTGGAAAAGGTCTACACAAGAGTGTGAGTGTTAGGAGGGGAAGACCACGGGGATCCCTTCTAGGGGCTGCTCGCCCCAGAGAATGGCTCAAGAGAATCCCCCCATGGGGAACAACCCCGTTGGGCTTTGCAGGAACTAGACGTAACTATTTCTGTCCTAACCCACTGGGATTTGGAGACTGTTTTGACTACTCTTAGCACAAGCTGCCCTGCACCAGATTCCTTTCTGAAACTCTCGAGTGGGAGCTTCAAGGTGACAGATCTGAGCCTTCGGAAGGAAAAGTGCTCCTACGATGTGTGTCCTTCCTGGATGTCAGGTTACAGCTTTACGGACCTGGTCCCTGCCTCTGCTCCACGTCAATGACCAAGGGGACACGCCTGCAGCCAGGCCTTGGAGCTTGGCTGTCACAAAAGTCCAAAGACGTTTCATGAGAGCAAAACCACACTCACATTCTATGAAAGGTTGATTTCTATTTTTTTTTTTTTTTTTTTTTACTGCATGGATACAGATACTGTTGCTTCAATGGTCTTCCTACTTCCCCTTACATCTGTAAGAGTGAAAATGAAGGCAGGTTGTGGTTCCTGAGTTTACACTTCACGGGACGTTTTGAACAATCTAATCCAGGACATGAAGATAGTCTTAGGCTCCTTGTCTCTTTAAAAATACGATTTCCTCATCCTCCTACACTGTTGGCGGGAATGTGAACCGGTGCAGCCACTATGAGAACAGTATGGAGGTTCCTTAACAAAATCAGTATAGAGCTACCATATGATCCAGCAATCCCACTCCTGCGCATGTGTCCAGACAAAAGTGTAATTCAAAAAGATATGTGCACCCCAATGCTCACAGCAGCACTATTCACAATAGCCAAGACACGGAAGCCACCTAAGTGTCCATCAACAGAGGAATGGATAAAGAAGATGCGGTGCATATATACAGTGGAATACTACTCAGCCATCAAAAAGAACGAAATCATGCCATTTGCAGCAACACGGATGGACCCAGAGATGATCATACTGAGTGAAGTAAGTCAGACAGAGAAAGACAAATACCATGTGATGTCACTCACATGTGGAATCTAAAATATGACACAAATGAGCTTACCTATGAAACAGATACAGATTTACAGACATAGAGACCAGACTTGTGATAGCCAAGGGGGATGGCTGGGGGGGAGGGAAGGATTGGGAGTTTGGGATTCGCAGATGCAAACTACTATGTACAGGATGGATAAACAACAAGGACCTACTGTATAGCACAGGGAACTATATTCAGTATCCTGTGATAAACCACAATGGAAAAGGATATGAAAAAGAATGTATATATATGGATAACTGAGTCCCCTTGCTGGACAGCAGAAACTAACACAACATTGTAAGTCAACGCTACTTTAATAAAAAAAGTAATTTTTTTTTTTTTTTTTTTTTTTTTGCGCTACACGGGCCTCTCACTGTTGTGGTCTCTCCCGTTGCAGAGCACAGGCTCCGGACGCACAGGCCCAGCGGCCATGGCTCACGGGCCCAGCCGCTCCGCGGCATGTGGGATCTTCCCGGACCGGGGCACGAACCCGTGTCCCCTGCATCGGCAGGCGGACTCTCAACCACTGCGCCACCAGGGAAGCCCAAAAAAGTAATTTTTAAAAACATGCATTGTTTAATTTGAGTGTCCTAGCATCCGTGTTTGGTAGACTCCTCCCCGAGGTGAGATGGCCGGATTTGTCAGGGTCACACTGCTCTGTCTTTTCTCAGGACCACGTTGTACTTGAAGGGAAAGTAGATGTGCACGTGCATTGGTTACAGGACAGTATGAGAACGTTCCCCACTGAATGCAGTAAGAGGACGCACTGCATGGATGGAAGCCAACACCAGGGCAGTCGGGTGGGTGGAGAACGTTGTGGGCTGGAGTCACTGCCTGCGTCTCCGCAGCTCGGACACCTGACCTTTCCCTTGATGAGCTGCTAGGAGACTGATTTCTCAGATTCTGTCAACATCCAAACCGCGAGTGGGTGGAACCTCCAGCTGTTCTTTTCTTGCCTGTGGCAATTGTGCCACGACCTTCCTGGGTGTACATGTCCTGAAGTCTCGTCCCAGATTACAACCCCTGAATAGTAACCTTGACAAGCACTAGAGAGAAGGGTTCCAGTGGAAGAGGTATATAAGCAGGGTCAGACCAAAAAAAAAAAAAAAAAAAACCGGATAAATGGATAAAGAAGATGTGGTACATATATACAACGGAATACTACTCAGCCATAAAAAAGAATGAAACAATGCCATTTGCAGCAACATGGACAGACCTGGAGATGATCCTACTGAGTGAAGTAAGTCAAAGACAAATACCGTATGATGTTGCTTATATGTGGAATCTAAGAAAATGAAACAAATGAATTCATTTGCAAAACAGAAATAGACTGACAGAAAAATAAAAAACTTACGGTTACCAAAGGGGAAAGGGAGGGATAAATTAGGAGTTTGGGATTAACATATACACATGACTATATATAAAATAGATAAATAACAAGGACCTACTGTATAACACAGGGAACTCTATTCAATATCTTTTAATAACCTAAAATCGAAAAGAATCTGAAAATATATATATATGTGAAACTGAATCACTTTGCTGTACACCCGAAACACTGCAAATCAACTGTACTTCAGTTAAAAACAAGAAAACAATGCAACACCACGGTGATCTCTTTCTGCAGAAGGTCCATTAATCTACACGTTGAAATCCCTCCTGGCCACGTCACAAAGGATGCCCTGTTCCAGCAGAGCTCCTCTCCCTCGAAAGCACGAAGTGGTGTCCTCTGCTCTCGGTCTGGAAAGCGTCCTTGAAGCCTCCTTCCGAGAACGGTCACTGGGGGAACGCATCTTTAATTGCTACCAAAAAAAACCCCCAAAAACAAAAAAAGCATTTGGCAACACAGGATGTGAAAGATAAAGTTTAATTTGCTGATGATTGCATGTGGGCTCCGAAGACGGATGATTTATCTCTGACACTTGGCGGCAAACTTGAGGACGCTGAGTCTGTTGTTTACATGCTTTGGAGTTTGTGCAACTGTACGGTACGGAGAGGCTCTGGAGGGATGTTTAGCTTTCTTTCTGAGCTTATGATTACCATGGACGTGGAAGCATGAGGCTCAGAGGAATGTGAAGGGGTCATTTAGAGAAAGCAATTCCAGACTTGTTCCAAGGATGGCAATCCTGGACAGGCTGTGATTTGGGGGTGCTTCTCACACTCTTTGTGACACCTACGAACTCCCCTTGGGAGGCTCCAGTACAAAATGTGTCGGAAAGGCTGTCAAACATCGAAAGCTTATACTCTCTCCAGAACCCAGGTTGTCAACAAAGCTAGGCGTAGTAGTTTCCTGTGGCTGCCATAATGAAATACCATAAATTGGGTTGGCAAGACAATGAGAAGTTACTCTCTTCCAGCTCTGGAGGTCAGAAGTCTGAGACCAAGGTGTCAGCAGGCTTGGTTTCTCCTAGAGGCTCCTGGGGAGAATCTGCTCCACCCACCATCCCTCACCAGCTGACGGCGGCTGTGGGTAATGCTTGGTGTTCTTCGGTTTGTAGACACATCACTCCCATCTCTGTTTCCAGAGTTACACCCCATTCTCTGAGCCTTCCTCGTATTTAAGGACACCCTCATGGGATTTCGAGTTCGGCCTGCTGCAGGAGGACCTCATCGTAATTAGTTACACCTGCAAAGACCCTCTTTCCAAAGACAATCACATTCAGAGATTCAACAGGAACATAAATTCGGGGAGAAGCTGGTCACCCTATTCAAGGCTCCTTCTCTTTCCTTAAACAGATGATGGGGGCCTCGAGTTTCTCCTTTTCATCCTTCCACAGAAAAATAAATGTTTCTTTTGCATTGGAAAACCTGTGTGCCAAACCCCAGCCCAGAGGGACCGGAGGGGACCGTTACTTCTCAACTATAGGTTTCAAGGAAAGCCTCTCCCCAAATATTTTATTGCATTTCCAAATGAGATCCGTGCAAACATCACAACGGTGTTGACGGGTCTTGGGTCTCGGCCTATGCACACATTCACTCTGAAAGAAGTTTAAAAGACTCTTCCCCCATACAGAGAAAAGGTCGGCTTAAGTGCAACCATCTTTGCATTATTCATATTCATACCTTGTCAGTTTTCACTAACCCTGCAAGTTAAGAATATCCAAAGAGCGATTTATGTCTCTGGGTTTTATAGCTGTTTCCCTTCTCCCTGGCGCCAGGGTGGCCCCAAGACAAGCTCCACGTCAAACAGTTTAAATCCTTCCATGTTTATTGACTGCAGTGAAAGGAGATCTCTGGACGGGCGACACCTACATAAACTACTGATTATACACACACACACCACATCTTCTTTTCCCACTCATCTACTGATGGACACTTAGGTTGCTTCTCAGCCGTAAAAAAGAATAAAATATTGCCATTTGCAGTAACATGGATGGACCTAGAGATTATCAGACTGAGTGAAGTCAGACAAAGACAACTATCATAGGATATCACTTGTATGTGGAATCTAAAAAAATAATACGAATGAATTTATTTACAAAACGGAAGCAGACTCACAGACGCAGAAAGTAAACTTATGGGTACCAAAGGGGAAAGGGAGGGGAAGCATAAACTAGGAGTTTGGGATTAGCAGATACAAACTCCTATGTACAAAACAGATATACAACAAGGATTTACTGTAGAGCACAAGAAACTCTGTTCAGTATCTTGTTGTCACCTATAATGGAAAAGAATATCTATCCATCTATCGGTAACTGAATATATATATATAACTGAATCACTTTGTTGTACACCTGAAACTATTCCAATATTATAAATCAACCATCGTTCAGTAAAAATAATATAAAAACGGCAATGAACTGGCATTTATCAACGGTCAATAGGTTATTGACAACGTAGCTTGTGCACAGGCTTATGAGCTAGCTGTGCTGATCACATTGCAGCACCTGCCTTTTAAGTGACCTCATTCCACCCAGACAAGGGAAGAGGAGGGGGTGTAGGGAAGAGAGACGGGAAAACAGGTTGGAGAGACAGATGGGTCCAAAAAATGCATGCCCAGGTACTGTATGTGAAGGAGTGTGAATGTCGTCCTCAATGTGACGGGAAGTCAGCGGACAGTTTTAGGTAAGGAAGATGGTGGAAGGTTTACGCTTCTGAACATCCTTTGGCTGGGGCGCAGAAAAGACTATGTGGGGTGACGGTGTATGCAGACGCTCAGCCGTGGGGCTATCGCAGGCGTGCAGGTAAGAGAGGGGGATGGATTTAAGGAGTAGCTCTCTTAGAGATGAAGGAAAGGGACCGGTTCGGGATAGGCTCTGGAGGCAGAAACACCATCCTATGAACCGGATGCTGTTCTAGGGGACGTGGAGGGGAGGAGAGATGTCAGGAACGGACCATGGGTTTTGCTCTTGGCCGTGGAACCAAGACTGACGGAGGAGGTATCACGGGAAGTGACCGAGAGCTCCCTTGCCGACATAACTTTTGAGATTTGTAGTGGATAATCCCAACGTGAAGAGGAAGGGGGGTATCCTAGGAGGTTCTTGGCTTCCGTGACAAATATATGAAGATCAAAGCGGTGTCAGTTATGCTCAGGAACGAGAATGGATTCTAAATTCTGAGTCGCACGAGGAGCATATGCCTGAATTAGAAAACGCTGAAAATCCAGTGCGACTGTTCCCTTGATATTCACAGATGGCCCTTCCGAGAGATTTCATTTTGCACACGAGTGTTTGCAAAGGCCTCTTTGGAGCCACACTCTTCTTTGCCCCCCATACAAACACTTCTCTGTGTGTCAAGCCCTCGTCTTTGCTGGAAGGGTCGCTGTCTCTCGGCCTCTGGGTTTTGGAAGCAGTAGCTCCCTGTTGTTCCTGGAGAAGCTCCTGACCCACACGGAACGGAAATCAAACCATCTACTGACGTCTTGGGTAGCAAGGCTGTGAGGACAGGCTACATATTCAGATCGAGATACTCAAGGACCTGACTGTCTTCTCCCCTTTTTCTTATCTGTGGGAAGCTAGGGTGCAGCTGTCGTGGCTGAAATTGGGGAAGATGTAGGCACTGCAGAATCTCTTTATGTTTCAGAAACCACGACAGTAGATGTCAAAAACACGTATCCCCTGTGACTCACTCGCCCGCGTTTCCTAGGAATTTCACGGCTTTGTATTAGACAAACATTCACTGAGCGGCTGAAAGAGGACCAGTACTGCATGTGGCTTTATCCACACAAGGTAAATAGGCTTCATTCTTATCTTGAAGAAGAGGTTTCCCATGTAGTTTGGAGGAAAGAAATCCTTTCAGCTCAGGGCACTCTGTTAAAAAAAAAAAAAAAAGGCACATACAGTGCACTGCAAGGGGACGGGGAGAACCCGTATAAAAAGGACTACGGAGAAATGAAAACCAGAAATGCTCACTGGCTTTCTCCGTGTCACTTGGCAACGCTTCTTTCCATCCGAGAGAGTGGAAGATGAAGCAGAAAGTACACAAATGATCCAACAGATGCTCAGACCCTTACACACAAATGCCTGTTAAATGGCTCATAACCTCCTTGGGCCAGCCCTGCCCCATGCCATCCGCCATGATGTTCTGCTATCTTGGCAACACCGATAGGCACTGAGATTCCTCACGGAAAATGTGAGGTTAGAAAATGCAGAGTGTCATCAAATTCAAGCAGTGACCTCTGTTAGGAAAGGTCTTGCCCACGGAGACTGATATATGAATACTCATCAATATTAATGGATTAATGAGTGACCACCTTCTGAAACACTGGGGCCAATTCTTCCTCAGAACTGGACTGGCTACCAAAAGGTCTTGTAGGATGAGAGAATCTGGCTCAACATTCTGAAGTCTAGTGTTCAGGAAAAAGCCCAAATGGTATGCCCCACACTTTGTTTAAAAATTTCACTCCGGTCCTGAACCTTCACTGCCAAGTTTTAAGTATGAAATGCCATAAAGAGATGTTAAATGTTGGTTGCCCCACAGGAGAGGTGAGACATCTGTGGTGATTCATCCAGCGGCCTACCTTACTACAGAACTGCTTACAAGGATAACGTTACATCAGCTCTAATTAGGCATCTATCAAGGCTAAATAGGCCTCCTTAGGGTTTCCAGACAATGAGGCAGTCCCTGTATGCCTGCTGCGTGGAATGCTGGCTGACAAGATGCCTGGGAGACCCCACCAGACACAGTGTCTGCCGCGGTCTGAAATATTTGTCAAGGCGAAGCCAGCTTCTCATACATAGACACAGTCCTAAGGCACAGCTTAAGAGACTGTCGCAGTATCTGCGTTCTCTTATATATTGCTTAAAGATTCTTGGGCATGTGCGCCTTTTGTCTGAACTGACTATTTCTGGCATCTTCTGCAAAAACAGGTTATCTGCTCGTTTTTATTACTTTATACACGCCTTCCAAAGTGAAAAGAACTTCTGGGTAAAGCGTAATAAGCCTGGGATGCAAGGGACGGTTCCCACAGCTGCTTCATGAAACAAAATGAGACCACATCCTTCTCCCCATTTAGGTCTGTGGCACCAGATTGTGCGGCTGGAAGTTTTGTTTCTGATGCAGAGTGAAGAAGTGAGTAATTCACTTTCGTTCCAGGGTGGTTGCCTTTGTCATTTTAAAATTAAACTGAGTTTGAACCTGCCCTGCAATGTTTTTTCTTATTTTCTTTTTTAATTGAATAGAGTCGATTTACAATGCTGTGTCAGTTTCAGGTGTACAGCAAAGTGATTCATTTATATATATTATATATATTTTATATATATATATGAAATATATATATATTCTTATATATAATATATATTCTTACATATAATATATATTCCTATATATAACATATATCTACTCTTTTTCATACTCTCTTCCATTATAGGTTATTACAAATATTGAATATAGTTCCCTGTGCTGTAGTAGGTCCTTGTTGTTTATTTTAGGTATAGTGGTTTGTATCTGCTTAATCCCATACTGCTAATTTATCTGTCCCCCCACTTTCCCCTTTGGTAACTCTAAGTTTGTTTTCTATGTCTGTGAGTCTGTTTCTGTTTTGTAAGTAAGTTGCTTTGTATTACTTTTTTAGATTCCACACATAAGTGATATCATATGATATTTGTCTTTCTCTGACTCACTTCACTCAGTCTGATCATCTCTAGGTCCATCCATGTTGCTGCAAATGGCATGATTTCACTCTTTTGTATGGCTGAGAAGCAACCCAAGTGTCCATCCATGTACGAATGGATAAAGAAGATGTGGTCTGTAGATACAGTGGGATATTACTCCTCCATAACAAGGAATGAAATAATGCCCTGCGTTCTTTAAATGAACTGGGAACACAGATTTTCCAGAGAGGAATGTAAGGGAGAAAGAAACACCCTGCAGACGTCATAGCTGCAGGGCTGCCAGCAGCCAGTTCCTTCAAATGCTGTGACCGTAACAGGGTGACCGGATGGGTGTCTTCTCCTCAGCAGTGGGGAGCTCAGAACACATGGAAACGTTCTGGAGTTACTGGAATTTTTATGTGGCATCACAGCTGCCTGAAAGCTGTGTGCCTGGCCAACTGGCTTTGTCCTCTCTTTTATTTTTTTAGATCCTTCCCTTAATTTGTATTTGGACGTTGCAAATGATGTTTCAGAATGACTTTAGAATACCGTTACAGCGCCCATATGTTCCAGCAAAAATTCCATCCTTTATTTGGCCCAGTGCTGAATGCATCCTAAGATGTATACACACACACACACACACACACACACACACACACACACACACATATACACAGACATCATGATGGTTAATTTTAAGTGTCTTGACTGAGCCACAAAGGGCCCAGATATTTGGTGAGGCATGATTCTGGGTGTGTCTGGGAGGGCGTTTCTTGATGAGATTAACATTTTTTAAAAACTGAAGTACCTTTGATTTACCATGTTGTGTTAGTTTTAGGTGTAAAGCGAAGTGATCCAGTTACACATATATATATATGTTCTTTTTCAGATTCTTTTCTATTATGGTTTATTACAAGATACTGAATATAGTTCCCCAGGCTATATACAGTAGGACCTTGTTGGATGAGGTGAACATTTGAATCAGGAGACAGAAGAAAGCAGGCTGCCCTTCACCACGTGGGTGGGCCTCATCCAGTCGACTGAAGGCCTGAGTAGAACAAAAGGATCTACTCTCCCACAGAAAGGAAGGAACTTCTCTCTGTCTAACTGTCTTCAGACAGGGACCTCTGTCTTCTGCCTTCAGACCCAGAGTGGAGTTGACACTATCAACCCTTCTGAGCCTGCACCTTGCTGACTATAGATCTTGTGGTTTCTCAGTTTCCATAACTGCAGGAGCCACTTCCCTACAGCAAATCTCCTTATATATACATCACTAGGGTCTGCATGTTTCTGTTCTCCAAACTCCGTATGTTGGAGCCCTAACCCCCAAGGTGATGGTATGAAGAGGTGATGAGGTTAGGAGAGCGGTGCCCCCGTGGATGGGATTAGTGTCCTTATAAGAGACCCCAGAGAGCTCTCTCACCCCTTCCTCCGTGTGAGGACACAGCAAGAAGATGTCCGTCTACGAACCAGGAATCAGGCTCTCAGTAGACACCAGATCTGCCAGCAGATCTTGAAATCCCACCCTCCAGAACTGGAAGAATAAATGTCTGTTGTTTCTAAACCACCCGGTCTGTGGTACTTTGCTATAACAGCCCAAATGGGCTATACATATATGTATCAAATATGCAATATTAATATTATATATAATATTATTTTATGTATGTTGATATATATACTTATATATAGACATATATAATATATGTTATATATATTACATATATATGCCTTATATATTATCACATATAATATGTCCATCTTAAATCTAATATTGAATATAATATATGTTCTCTGGGGAATATATATATATATTCACAAATTCACACACATAGATCTATATGCATATACAGATGCAAACATCTATTCATTTCCATTTCCAGCTGATATATTACAACCCAAAAGCACGGGCAGGCTAAGACCCCACGTGGAAGGCTGGAGTCTGTGAACAACGGCAGACAGGCATCTACCAGCCGGTAATTTCTTCTCCCTCCCTCTGTTTGAGGGTCAGTTCCTTCTGTCCACTGGGAAGAGGGTGCCTAAGATGGAGCTGTCAGCCTGGCTCATACCCAGAAGCGGTAACCCCGCCTTGCGCTGTCTCTCCCTGCTTCCCCGCCCCGGCCCCTGTTCCCTCTCTGCCACTTGCTTGGACCAGCGCAGCCTCATTGCTTTCTCCCTGCTTTCTGGGGGATCCCACCTAAGACATGGACCCTTGAGCTCACTGAGGCACCGGCATCCACAGTTCATCACTGAGCTGCACTTCTCATGCCTTGGTATTTCTTGAAAATGCTCAGTGGTAATTGGCGGAGGGCAGGCACAGTGCTGGGGCAGGACTGATAAAAAGGAGAAGCTGCACCCCCTACCTTCACATCGCTCAGAGACCACAGGGCAAATGGGGGATGAGTAGAGAAGTGAGACCAGGGCTATCACGAAATGACAGACAGTGCAAAGAGACCATCTAGGGAGTGTGCCTGGCTCTGTTGCGGGGATGCTGGGGAAGTAGTAGGGAAGGAGGGGGTGAATCTCTGGGTCTGATTCCAAAAGCAGAGGCATGTGTGTCTCAGGGGGAGATGTTAGGGGAGCATTTCTCAGGGCAGAAAGCCGCAGAGGGATGCTGTAAATGAGATTCAGGGCAGGGTAACATCCACGGTGCAGATGTGGCAATGGGTCCTGCAGTGCAGGGGAGAGACACATAGCTGCTGATATGGGGCCACAGACAGAGACAGAGGTGACACAGGGCGCCGGGGACTTGCAGGCTTCCTGGGCAACTCTCTCAGTAAGGGACTGATCTTTGGGAACTGAACAAGCCTGTAATGCACCCTGTATCAGGGTCTTCCCCAAGTTACCTATTCGAACACCCTCAGTCTCCTCAAGAGAGAGGCAAGGAGACTCGGAGTGGCAGGACGTTAGCAATGGGAAGCAGACGCATTGAGTTCAGGCTCCAAACAGCCCAGTCGGGGGCCAAGCAGCAAAGACGGCGGAGCAAAGACCCCGAGGTCACCTCGCCTCACGGACACACCAAAATCACAACCCTGCAGAACAGCCATGGATGAAAAAGACTGGAACCTTCCAGAAAAGATCCTCTACAAACTAAAGACAAAACAGCCAAGTCTGCTTGTTTTCTGCCCTGAATCTGAAAGGGTTCCAGGAGCTTCCTCCCTCCGGGATCAATCGTATGGACCTAGTTTGGGTTGGGTCACCACCTCTTGATCGATAAGCCCCGCAAACAATGGTGACGGCAGAAGACGGTTGTAGAGAAGCTACTTGTGAATCAAAAAGATCCTTTCAACGATGGGGAATTAACCAGGGGGTGGGAAGCCACCCAGGACTGGCTAAAACTAGTTTATTGCGCTTAAAACGAACTTATTTTTTGTGTGAACTGTTGGCGATCTTCAAAAGAAGATATGCAGTGATGTGCAGGTAACGAATAGACAAAGGAATGAACAAAACAAGCATGGGTCCACCAGCCGCTTCAAACATCGGGAACATTTCCGAATCGTTATTACTCTCTGGGATGCCCTTTCCTTTCAATGCTCCTCGAGAACCACTCCCCCCAGAGTTAAGTATTTTCCCAAATTTTATGCGCAATAAGAAAATAGTAATGACTTTGCCGAAGGCCTCTGTATTTCTCAACAACATATTAGTATTCCATTCTGCTTGCTTTATTCATTGACAGCACACTGTCTGGTCTCCTGTACTCTTTTCTCTCAACTGTGCATTTCTAAAACGCATCAGGACGTTGCCTGTGTATTCAGTCAATTCGCTTCACTTTTGTACAATATTCCAGTGTCGATCACTTCACACTCTCTACATCTGCTCTCCTGCCAGCAGACACGTGGGTTGCCTGCAGGTTGCGGTAGGAGAGGCGTTACTCCTGAGAGCATGCTTATACACGGACACACATGCAAGACATTCTCTAGAGTTTCTACCAATGAGGGGAACTTCTGAGTCACCATCAGCTTTTCAAGATGGCGCTAAATGGATTTCCAAAGCGATTGTACCAACGTACAGTCCCGGCAGCAAGGGATGAGTCTTGTCACTGCTTGCATACGCATCGACGGAGGGTTTTATCCATGGGCAGAGGCTACTAACTGATCCCAAACCAAATTATCCCTCTTCTCAGCTTGGCATCGCCTCCCAGCTGGTCCCAGCATTTGATGTGTCTGTGTGGTTGAGTTCTGGCTAAAGGAATGTGAGTAGAAGGATGTACACCATGGAAACCTCCCATGGGTAAGCATGTACGTGTTTTCTCTCTTCCAGCCGTGCGGCACTGAAGCGACGGCAACAAAAAACACCAACAGCGACCAACCAACAAATGAAAACTGGGGTACCTTGGGAGGCAGGTGTTGATGATGGCAGAGGACCAGTTTGGCCAGGAACCTGGATCTCTCACTCACCGCCGGGAAGAAATCGCCTCAAGTAGGAACACCTGCAAAGGACGAGTCCTTTAAAATAAACTAACTGTGGTTGCGTTAAGTCTACGAAATTCTCCGGGGTCTTTGTCAAGGCAGATCGCGTTACTCTCAGCAACACAGCCCCCGACATCTCAACGGGATCAGCCTCCCGCATCTCCAGTGACAGCACAGCCAGCGTGAGTTTCTCATTTTCAAACGCGACTGGTTGACTTGTCAGCTGTTTACTCACCTGCGCGATTCCGCTTCCGGGAAGCCCGAACCTTCTTGTCTTTTGCTCACCTAGAGAATGTGAAATAATTGTAAGAAAAGATGAGACTATGCAGATACGTGTATATAAATAGCCGTAGACGTCTACAGCTACCCTGCATGGGGGTACAGGAGTATGTGTAACAAACATATTTAGACATTTGGGACATTTTTCAGGATTTAGCTCTTTCGTATCAGGGCTTTTTAGAATTATCTAGGGAGCCCCATGTTCTGAGGGAACGTATATTTGTGCCCTGATTATGAAGGGCTTTACGCTGGTATACAGAATTTTATGTGAGTATTCACTCATGCCCCTTCGAATCTTCAAATCAAAAACAAATTCCAAAGGTTAAAAACCCATTAGCCTTATTGTAACTAGATGTTCCTGGGTGATAGCCGGCCTCTAGACGAACACAGTCCTGCAGAAGTTTCTGCAGTGCTGGAATAACGTTCTACGCTGTGTCATCCAACATGGCGGCTACCCAGCACTAGCTTGAAACGTGGCTAGTATGACCAAGGAAGTAAGGTTTGAAGTTGTCTTTTATTTTAAATCATTTACATTTAGTTAGGCAGGGATGACTACTGGCTACTATGTTGGGCCACTGGGATACGTCTCTAGACCCTTCCCGCTCAACACGTGGGCCACCGGCAACTGCATCACCTGGGCGCCAGCCATGAATGGATGTTCTCAAGTCTCGCCTCGGACCTACCACGTCAGACTCACATGCGAGCACGTTAAAGTCTGAGAACACCACGTTAGAGAACGCACTTCCAGATTTTGACTTGAATAATTATGTATATAAACAGTTGACCCTTGAGCAACACAGGTTTGAACGGCGTGGGTCCACTTCTAAGCACATTTATTCCACTAAGTATGTACGACAGTACCACACGATCCAAAGTTAGATGAACCCTCGTATATGGAGGAACCATGGACACTGAGTGCTGACTCTAAGTTATACTCAAATTTTTGGTGCTCTGAACCTCCACGGGGTTCAAGGTTCAACTACAGTGGGACCATTCTCAGAAGGGGAAAACTGGAGGGTAAGAAGAGATTTGGAGGATTTTTTTTTTTTTAGAACGGGGTCGGGGGGTGGAGAGTGTAAGCCCAAGTTCTCAAATGATTAGAACAAAGCCGTTCTATCCCCGAGCTGCTCTAAATGATCAGAAGGTGGAAAACACCACAAATTAGGTAATGTGCTCAGGTCGGGTGTTCTCTTTTAGAGAGAGGTCGACCACCATCTTCGTCCTGGATTTATCCTTTGTCAACGGCTGTGAGAATCTTTCATGCGTTTCTCAGTGGTTCACCTGTTCCCCATGGAGCCCATCTGTTCTCAGAAGACAAGTTGGGTTCCATGATGCCAGAACTAGTGGCCAAGGAGGGTGGTCCCTGCTGCTCCCCTAGATCTCCACAGAGACAGTGATGTCTGGCTCCAGGCTCTTATCCCAGCAAGTTCAACTCTGGCTTGTCATGGTTCAGCTCCAATCAGACACACCTGGGAGCTTCTGGTAGAAGGAGCCGTCTAAGCCATGGACAACCCACCCTGTTTGATGTATCCACTGTAGGTGTCATCAGATGCCTACAGGTGTTGGCTGTCCAGTTTGCATACCCCACGGCCATGCTACCACGGGGGTCCTGCCACCCGCTAGCCAAGCTTCCATTTCTTCCGAACCCAGGCTATTTAGAGAGAATCACAGAGTATATATGTCAACCCCAACCTCCCATATATCCACCATTGGCGCTATGTATAAAATAGATCACGAATGAGAACCTACTGTGTAGCACAGGGAACTCTACTCACCGCTGTGTGGTGACTTAAATGGGAAGGGGATCCAAAAAAGAGGGGATATACGTGTACGTAGAGCCGATTCACTTTGCTATACAGCAGAAACTAACACAGGATGGTAAAGCAACTCTACTCCCATAAAAATTAAAACAAAAAACAAAAAAACAAGAGAGAGAGAGACTCATGGAGATTTCCTCTCCAGATGGTTCCAATCTTCCTCATGCCTCACTGGGTTGGCTCATTGCCCGTGGGCATCGCTTCAGTCCATTGGGGGTTGGGGGCAGGTCACCCTGGGTACCGTGGAGGCCCAGAGAAGCGATGTATGCCGGCGGGGCGAGTCTAGGGCAGGATCCTGGAAGAGGGGATGGGTTTTTGTGAGCTGAGCATAGCAGGATGGATGTCGGCAGGACACATTCTAACATTTATAGACCATTTCCAAACTGGTAAATCGGGTGAGTCCTCACTCCTATGTGTTTTGTGAAGAGGCTAGACATTAAGAAATGGTTGTAGGATGAAGTGAGTGTTTATGGATGACAAATGTACAGAGATAGTGGTCCACGTGCATGCCTGCCCAGCTGCCACATCTGGAATAAATGACTGGTGAGGAATACAACCAGAAAAGTGATTGTCAGTTGATGACAGCAGAGGGGGAGGTGATGCTGGGGAAAGAGAAATCCCCCTGATGGATCCTGAAAGGCTTATAGATACTACTATAAATAGGCACATAGACAATTTTTTTTCTGAACTCTATATACGCCGCTGGGTATGAAATACATATCTAGTGAGAACCTGCTGTATAGCACAGGGAACTCTACTTGGTCCTCTGTGGTGACCTGGATGGGAGGGAAATCCAAAAGGGAGGGGACACGTGTATACATACCTACAGTGGGGCCACTTTGCTGTGCAGCAGGACCTAGCACAACATTGTAAAGCAACTGTACCCCAATAAAAAAATAAATATTAAAAAAATAAGTACAGAAAAGAAAAAAGAAAGTACCTGGGAAAGGAAACTTAAACGCATATGACTAAACGGAAGAAGCTAATCTGAAAAGACTACCTACTGTGTGATTCCAGCTCTATGACATGATTAAAAAAAGACAAAATATGGAGACAGAAAAAAAGATCAGTGGTTGCCAGGGTCTAGGGGAAAAGGGGAATGAGCAGACAGAGCACAGAAGATTTTTTAGGGCAGTGACCAGGGTCTAGGGGAAAAGGGGAATGAGCAGACAGAGCACAGAAGATTTTTTAGGGCAGTGAAACTGCTCTGTATGATGATAAAATCACGGATACATGTCATTATACACTTGCCCAAAGCCACAGAATGTACAAGACCAGGAGTGAACCCTAATGTAAACTACAGACTTGGGGTGATAACGTGTCAATGGGTTCATACATCTATGTTAATTTTACAAATGTACCACTGGGTACATCCGTCACACCTATCTATCTATCTATCTATCTATCTATCTATCTATCTATCTATCTATCTATCTATCCATCCATCACTTCTATCTATCTACCTACCTATCTTTCCATCCATCCATCACTTCTATCTATCCATCCATCCATCACTTCTATCTATCTATCTATCCATCCATCCATCACTTCTATCTACCTACCTATCTTTCCATCCATCCATCACTTCTATCTATCTATCCATCCATCCATCACTTCTATCTATCTGTCTATCTATCTGTCTGTCTATCTATCTATCTATCTATCTAACTATCCACCCATCCATCCATCACTTCTTTCTATCTATCTATCTATCAGGAGAGGGACAGAAGTTATTTTAAGGAATTGGCTCACATGATTTTAGGACTGACAAGTCCAAAATCCCCAGGGCAGGCCAGCAGCCTGGAAATTCAGTAAGAGTTGATGTTTCAGTCGTACGTCCAGTGTCATCAGGGCAGCAAGCTGGAAACTCAGGCAGAATTCCTTCTTCTCTGGAGGACCTCAAATTCCTTTTTCTCTTATGTTCTTCACCTGATTAGATAAGGCCCACCCACGTTACAGCAGGTCATCTGCTTTACTCAAAGGCTACTGAGGCAAATGTTCATTCCAGGTATAAAATATCTTCCCAGAAACATCTAAACTGTTTGACTGGTCCCTGTGGCCTGGCCAAGTCGACAGATAAAATTATCCATCGCAGGCTGTATTTAAACAAAGCCACTTAACGCAGGTATGTCTGATGGTCTGACCCAACTCCAGCAGGTGATTTCAGCTCACCAATCTAACGTTCTAATTAAGTCCAGTTGCAGACAGATAAAAGCAAGTCCTTGTTTGGACATTACGAGGGCAGAATCAGCATGTGTTTTCTCCATCTGCCCCCTTCCTTGTCCGCAAGGCCATGGACCACAGTGGCTGTACTAGCAGCGGAAGCAGACTGAATGGGCGAATTGCCTTGTGATTCATTGTATTAACGGCACCGCCGTTAGCCACCAGCTTCTCAAGCCTCTTCACCTCCCTAAATCCATCAGCCTCCACACACAGAAGCATTTAGAGCTTCAAAGGTTCTGCTTTTAGAACAACGTCTGGGGTACTGAGGACCAGGCTGGATGGCCCACAGACAGGAACGACAGGACCAGGCTCCACCCAGGGCCCCTCGGACCTCTCCGTGGAAGCAGCACACTGTCACCCCACTCTGCAGTCTCCGCGACACCAAGGCTGGAGAGCGGACCCTGCCCCAGCATCTCCGGAGGACCCCACCGCACGGTGCTAGCCAGGAGATGTGTACTTCACGGTGAGCCTTTCTAGCGCATCTCTGGGACTCCTGCAATGACGCTGGATGCACCTGGAGGAATCTGGCTCAGGGGACAACCCCAGCTGCGACGTATCCTGGGACACGGATCAGTCACTTTCAGTTCTCTCTTCTGCAGGTGAGCAGGTAGGAAGGGGGTTCCAGCTTGTAGATGGCAGACGGTGGGACTTCTGGGTCTCCATTATCACGGGAGCCAATTACTCGTGAACAATTCTCTCTCTCTCTCTGTAGATAGATAGATACATAGATAACAGATATGATAAGCAGAGAGATGACAGACACAGACATACACAGATGAATAGATATTGATAGATAACAGATAGAGATAGAGGTTGATAGCTAAATAGATAGATGGATAGCTAGCTAGCTAGCTAGGATCGATATGATAAGTAGATAGATGACAGATAGATAGGTCAATAGATGATTGACAGAGGACTGGATTAGATAGATATTAGATAGACTGAGATGGATAGATGATAGACAGACATACAGACTAGATAGATAGATGATAGGTGATATAGATATAGATATATACATATAGATAGATACCCGATGGGTTCTGTTTCCCTGCAGAATGCTAAAACAGGTCATCTATACTAGCAGATGGAGAACAATAACCCGTAGATTAATAACCCAACAAATAACCCGGCAGATCGTGCCAGCTGCCTGTTTCTGTGGACGAGCTAAGAATAAGTATGTACTTCTTAAATGGTTGGGGGAAAAAGTCAAAAGAAATGAAAAAAGTCAATATTCTGTGAGACTTGAAAATTATGTGAAGTTCAAATCAATAAAGCTTTATTGGAACACAACCAGGAGCCTCCGTTCAGGCACCGCGTGTATCTGTGTACCCGTTGCAAGGCCGAGCTGAGTAGTTGAGACGACGTGTAGGGCCGAGAAAGCCCCCAATAGTTCCTCCCTGGCTCTGTACAGACCACGGGTGCCAAGTCGCGCTCTACCTCTTTGAGGAGAAGCCAAGCAAAAACCTTAAGAAACCATTAGCTGTGCAGTCGCTGTGATGTTGGGATGACACCTTATTCTGCAGAAGTCTCCTATGGAAGATTCCGCAGACATCATCTCCCGATGCTTTTCTGAGGGTTTTCCACCTCTGAGGACACCTTGTCTGTAAGGCCCACGCCACCCTTGACAGCCCCAGCTGTCGTCAGTAATGGGTGTGTCCCTAAAGAGATCCCATTTCCCCTCTAACGAGCCCCGCACAGCCCTGCTCCGCACAGCTTTCAAGGCGCTGAGTCATCTCCTTCTGGAAAACTCAGTCCATTATCTTTCCTTCTGCAAAGCAGCCAGGCCATGTCAACTCCTTGCCAAGCTCCCACAAACTGAGATAATCATAATTGCTAAATGGATTACCATAAGTACCAGTTTTGCAAGAGCAGAAACCCAACGGCAGCTGTTACCCCGAAGCGCATTCCAGAGGACGGCGTCGTGGGTGATTTCATAGTGCATTAGGTGGTGGTTTATGTGGAAACGACTCCGAGAAGCGAGCTGAAAGGATGAAGGCAGGCGGGATCGTGGAAGCAGTCATGGCGTTTTGAAGAAAAGAAAAGATGGAGAGCAAGTGTCGTCTCTCTGGCTTTTGGGCTTCTCGGCTCCCAGACGAGGGGAGAAGTACTGAGAAGCACTGGACTCACGTCACCTCTTGATCTGAGCAGGTGGCACATGTGTAGTGTCATCTCATGCTAGGACAGGATGGGTTCTCCTCCCAGAATCCCGAGGATGACAGCATCGTCTCCTTGGTAAATGCAGCCCTTGGTAGTGATTCCAGATACGAGAGGGTGAGGGAAGAAAAGAATTATTGGTTTCCTCCAACGGGAGACATACTTTTATTTTTATATTGCATCTTTCCACTGTGGAAGATGCCATTGGGGTCCAAGGAAAGGAACAATTTCGGGTAAGAGCCATCAACACCATACAGACCTGGCAACTGGACGCCCTCTCACCAGCAAGGGGTGGTCTTGGGCCAGTTTCCAAGGCTAAGAGTGAGTGCAAACCCAAGCACGGCTGCAGAAGTTGAGTGACTCATGGAAAAAACACATGAGTTTGTGCAAATATGCCTGTGTCTGCCTGCCTCCCCACCACATGCCTTACATGTACTGTGTCTATTGCTTAAGAATAGGCAGGACAAAATAAGATAACATTAAATAACTGAATGCAATTGTCTGACGCCTGTGACTAGCCTCAAGGAGAGTCTGGAGGTCCAAGGAGGGGAGTGGGTGCGGCTATAGGTTCAGCAAGATTACCCAGGGGGTGGTAATCGCTCAGTGCAATGGGTATATGAGGGATACAATAGACTCTTCTCCCTGCTTTCATATATGTCTGCAATTCTCCAAACAAATATAAATTGAATCTGACCATCACAAAGATTTTAGAAGGCAGAGTATGTATTTATTTATTTTTAAACGGTTTGTTGGCGTGTAGTTGATTTACAATGTCCTGTCAGTTTCAGGTGTACCGCAAAGTGGATCACTTATACGTACCCATGTATCTTTTCTTTTTCAAAGTCTTTCCTCATATAGGTCATTACAGAGTACTGAGTAGAGTTCCCCGTGCTCTACAGTAGGTCCTTATTGGTTGTCTATTTTGTATATAGTAGTATGTATGTGTCAATCCCAATCTCCCAATTTATCCCTGTCCCTCAGAAGACAGAATATTTTAAAAGGTACTCTTCCCTCAACCCCTTCACCTGCAATGTCTTTATGTCCCTGTCCACCACAATGACAAGATTTTTAAAACTAATTGAGTTCTGAGCTTCTTGACAGCCAAAGGAAAAAGTGATACCTCTTCTGTTCTGTGAGTAACCATTTCCCAACAATTCTCCCTGGGAAGAAAATCTGTTGCAGTCATATCTCTGAGTCATTAATCCCCAAAATGTTTTCAATAGTTCCCCCACAGGGAACACAGTGACATAATTTGGAAATGCACTCTGCTACAAATATTTTCATTTTAACACTCAGTGCGTACTAACAAAGTGCTGTGCAGAGGTAGCAATTCTGTGGAGAACTACAACAGCAGTGGTCTAAGAACTCAGCTTTGGGGTGGTCCAGTAACACCTATGCTATCTACGAGCCATGGTCCTTCAAGCCAACCTCCCCAAACATCGCATCTTTCAGGTGGTTGCTTGACCCAAATGAATGGCTTTTAACGTCGTATCGTCTGGCAAAGGCATGGAAAAATCCACATTTTCTGTGCCTGGGTAATAAGGGCCGATGCATAAACCCTAATAACTGGCCATGGAAACAGGATGGTTATACATCTGTCATGGAGGCTCATGGCAGACTGGGTGGTGAGCGTCCCTCAGTACAGCTGATATCGTCCCTATAAATGAAAGTTCTCTCCACATCATGCTAAGTGAAATAAGACAGAGACAAATACTGTATGATATCACTTATATGTGGAATCTAAAAAATACAACTAGTATTAGTGAATAAAACAGAAACAGAGGCAGACTCACAGATACAGAGAATAAACTAGTGGTTCCAAGTGGGGAGAAGGAAGGGGGGGAGGGGCAGGATAGGGGGAGGGGATTAAGAGGTACAAACTATGATGTAGAAAATAAGCTACAGGGATATATTGTACGGCACAGGGAATATACCCACTATTCTACAATAACTATAAATGGAGTATAACCTTGAAAAATGGTGAATGACTACCTTGTACAACCTGTAACTTATATAATATTGTACATTAACTACAGTTCAATAAAATAATAAAGTTAAATTTTAAAAAGTCCTCCAACATTTGAGCGAAGGAAATGCTTCAAATTCAGACTTAGAATTCAGCCATACAAATATTTCCATCCCTCTCCCATAAAACATCTGGATTTGAGCAATGCACTCTCTTTGTGAAGTATCAAGACGTCTTTCATGCAAAGATAATTTGAAGCAATGAGAACCGCTGTGTGGCATTTCCTTACTTACCTCTACCTGCCATGGAAACAGGGCTCTGCTGCCTGGGCTGCTTCCCACGGTAAAACCGATCCCTTTGAGTCCTATCTCCTGGGGGCGGGGTGAGAACATTAAGTGAGATGTGTTTAAACTACATCCGGAATAGGTCCAATAGCTTAATAGTAATCAGATAGTAACTGATTATTACATCAACAGTAAAACAAAGAACCCAATTTAGCCATGACCGTAAGCGCTGGTCAAAGGTAGCAGGGCACTTATATGGGCTCCCATGGGCTTCTCTAGAAGCCGACTGTATTGTAAATTCCCACTCCCTTGGAATCCTTGTGATTGAGAAGCTCACACAGTGAAATTCACCTTCTGTCCCCTATCAGAGAGACCTCTTTCACACACTCAAAAAACTGGGTTCAAAGATGTATTCCAGGGCCTCTGAACAGTAACAGTAAGGTGGAATAAAATTAAATACCCAGTGGGTATTTATTTATAATGCTGACTGAATTACTGCAAGATATTCTACAGAACAATAACAAAATTGAACACAGTTGTGTACACAAATGAATACGGGTCACCATGACCCTGGAGCAGGTCAAATGTAAGTGTGATTGTGATTCACACACCTTTAATGAAAAGGGTAGGTGAGGCCACGTCTCAGCTCCATCTCCTATGGCTGTGTCCCCTTCCTCAGGTAGACGGTGACTGCATCAGGTGCGTTTTCACCTGAAGAATGAAAACAATGGCAGAATCACTGAGGGTATCATGTGTGAACGATTTACTGGGGAGATGGGAGATAGACAGATAGATAGACAGACATATAGAAGGGTGGATAGAGAGATAGGTAGGTAGATAGATACACAGACAGACATATAGAAGGATGGATGGATAGACAGACAGACACAGACATATAGAGGATGGATGGATAGATACATAGATAGATACATGGATGGATGGATAGATAAACAGAAGGATGGATGGAGAGAGAGACAGACAGACAAATAGAGGACGGATGGATAGATAGATACATAGATACATGGATAGATGGATGGAAAGATAGATACATCAGATAAATGACAGGTGATAGGTGGAGAGACAGATAGGAACAGATGAAAGATTTACAGATTTGATAGATGGTAGATAGATGATAGAACAGATAAATGATGGATGGATGGATAGATAACAGATACATAGATATGGATAGAGGAAAGATTGATAGATTTGATAGATGACAGTAGATAGATGATTGATAGATATGAAACACTGGTAGATGATAGATAGCTACAATTATATGTATTACATATTATATGAATTTATGCTTATACCCACACCCATGCAGTTGAATTTCTCATGTAGAGTAACCCAGCAATTAGAGGATAGCCATTTCAAGTGAGTTGAAAATTGCAATTTCTGGGCTTCCCTGGTGGCACAGTGGTTAAGAATCTGCCTGCCAACGCAGGGGACACGGGTTCGAGCCCTGGTCCGGGAAGATCCCACATGCCGCGCAGCAACTAGGCCCGCAAGCCACAACTACTGGGCCTGCACTCTAGAGCCCGTGAGCTACAACTACTGAGCCCGTGCGCCACAACGACTGAAGCCCGCGTGCCTACAGCCCGTGCTCCGCAACAAAAGATGCCACCGCAATGAGAAGCCCGCACACCGCAACAAAGAGTAGCCCCCACTCGCCGCAACTAGAGAAAGCCCGCGCGCAGCCACGAAGACCCAACACAGCCAAAAATAAATAAATCAGTTAATTAAAGAAAAATTGCAATTTCTACATGTAAGTGTCATATATCAAATTTAAAAACCCTTCTTCTTTTAACATTCTCGGTTTGCTAGCACACTCACTTCAGAAAAACTGATGACCTTCCCCATAAATAGTAACAACACCTTTGCAAGGAACCCACAGCCCTTCTGCAAGAGGGGACTTCATTCCACCTCCTTTTGTGTCACGCTTGCCTAGAGCAGATGACCACGTTCTTCTCATTTGCTCCTCAGGGGACATGCACGTACGCTGTTAATAAATGAACTCTAGCTTCCCACACTGAAAGCATCTGGAGGTGAACGTGTTTGGAGAATTCTTTTCGAGGCTGGCCTCCCCCACGGCTGACAGCTTTGGCGGAGGCTGTGGCCAGCTGCCAATCATTGCTCAACTGATACACCAGATGGATGATGAATGGCGCGTGCTTTCCACCACGGGGAGAAGCAGTGACCTACATCTGAAGATGGAGCATTTGTTTCCAGTTTCTGCTGGTGACCTGCCTCGATCTCTCAGGCTTTTTAGAGCTTCCTGGTTCCGAGGCAGAGTCCAGGCAGGGCGGGGGTCCGGATGGGCAAGCATGGCCTGGATACTCAGGATTCGGGAATCCCAGGGACAACTTCACGGCTCTACCCCTAGCACGTGTTAGGAAAGGATTTCCCTCTTCATGTTCTGCTCTGGACCTTCATCCCCCCTTTTCAAACCTGCTGTGTATCTGAAGAAAATGAAAACTCTAATTCAAAAAGATCCATGCACCCCCATGTTCACAGCAGCGCTACTTACAGTAGCCAAGGTGTGGAAGCAAGCTAAGGGCCCATTGACAGAGGAACGGGTAAAGAAGATGTGGCACCTGCATACAATGGAATATTACTCGGTCATGAAAAGGAATGAAATCATGCCATTTGCAGCAACATGGATGGACCCAGAGATGATGATCATACTAGGTGAAATAAGTCAGACACAGAAAGACAAATATTCCATGTTACCACTTATATGTGGAATCTAAAAAGAAAATAAAACAAATGAATGACTATAACAAACCAGAAGCAGACTCACAGATACGGAGAACAAACTAGTGGTTCCCAGTGCAGAGAGAGAATGGGAGGAGGGGCAAAAGAGGGGTAGGGGATTAAGAGGTACAAACTACTATGTATAAAACAGATAAGCCATGAGGATGTATTGTAGAACGTGGGGAATAAAGCCAATATTCTATAATAACTACAAACCTTTAAAATAGTGAGTGACTGCACTGTACACCCGAAACGGATATAATACTGTAAATCAACTATATCTCAATAAAAAAATTAAATATTAAATAAATAAAAGCAAAAAAAAAAATCTAACCTTGACTGGATGGATTTTCAGACAAGGCTGAGTTCTGAAGGTGACAGTCTGCAAAGACTTCTTCTCCAAATCAGGTCACATTCCCCAGTTCTAGAGACAGAGACCTGCTGTCTCTGCAGACACTGATTCAGGCTATGACAGGAAGAAGTTGTCACAACTCTGAGGGGTGATTTTTTTTTAATGATTACTCTGGAAGAGTGGGAATGCGGATGCATCGTGACCACCCGGTGAATGCCATTTCTTTGCTGGAAGGGAAACAAGCAGTGTTTGCTAGAATGAAAACGAACCTTGGGAGTTTTCCCTTTCAGAGTTTATAGATATCTCAGAGAGGTCCCAAGAGGTTAGAGGGACAAACTGGGGCCAGACGCCCAGCCACCGTTTCCCCCATTCGCGGTGCCTCTCCAAGAGCAAATGAAGTTATCTTTTACAGTGGACGATTCCCCTCCGTTATCCTGAGCCCGGGCGCATCCACCCTCTTCCATTTCTGTTCCCCTCTGCTCTCTCCTGGAAGGCAAGATGAAAGGGACCTTGGGACAAGCGCATGGGTCCAAAATATTAGTTGGTCAGAAAAGCCAAACAAATATCAACTCTCCCAGAAAGGAGAGAAAATGAAACATGGCGGCGGAGATGCCTTCGAGATAACTAGATTCTCCCAAAGTCGTATTACTCCCGTAGTAGTGTTAGTAAACATTCTTACTAAAGTAAGAAATATGAACCAGTCCTAAGGGATTCTGACAGAACTTTGGGGGATGAACTGTATTTTCTTTTCTTTTTAATTTTCACATCTGGAACTTCCAGAATCTGTCCATCTAGCATATTTGGACACATGTGCAGCCGCTCCACATGAATTCAAGATGCTGTGATTAAGCGTCATACGCTTTGCTCTCGTAACTTGACAAAAGACATTACATTACAGAGGATGGAACATGTGATGGAAACAGTGCAGAATCCCTTTTTATTAACTCTCCTATATGTTTTCATATCTCCAGATAATTTTCCCAAAGACACAGGTAATTTTCTTTTTCTTTCTTTTTTTTTTTTTTTAGTAATAAAATGTTTCGCTTATACCCTTAGGTCTCTCATAAACTCCTTTGGTGATGAGAAAGAAACTTTCCATCATTAATGAAAAGCATATGCTGAGGTTTAGATGACATCAGTCTGATGCCTGTAGAAAGATGGGACATCGGAAGTTCTGTGAAGTTAAAAAAAAAAAAAAAGAAAGAAAAGAGAAGCAGCCATACAGCTTACTCAGCACTGCCTCTCACCCCAAGGGAAATGCATGGAAGAGGGTAAAAAGCCATCAATGAGAATGTCCTGTCATTCTATCAAGGGACATGAAGAAATGCTAATAAGAACGGGGACAGCTTTCAGGGACGTTGTCATCTTTGTGGCATCAGCTTCACTCAAGGCGCACTCCGTCCATCTTAGATGCAGCGCTGGTGGCGTATCTTCACGAGAAGCGGCATCTCCAGCGTGAGTGTCCAGTTGTCCCTCCCAAACTCCATCCTCTTCACTCTTTCCAGTCTCCCCATCTGGCCCCTTCATAACTCATGTCTTGACCGCAGACATCTCCTGCCTCTCCCACCACAGCTGTCCACCCACTCCTCTCTGCGTGAGGCATCTCCCTGACATTCTCTTCCGCCCTTTCTTCTCCTTTGCTTCCACCAACGTGACATAAATGCCAGATGTCAGATGGGGCTGGGCATTTTTCAAAGGAAAAAAGAACTGGCAGCATCCTCAGACATTCCCGAGACCTCCCTCCTCCTTCCCTGAAGCTACTGTCCCCATCTTTCCCCTTCCTGTCCCCACCGAATGTTCTCGAACATGGACCACACTCATGGCTCTCCCGTTACGTTGACTGCTCAGCCCAACCCACCACTGCTGTGATGCTGCCCCGGGAAATACGGCACGACCTCCTTTCCAACCCAAGAACCTATTTTCAAGAACCCATCTTCTTGGAGCTGTTCACTGCTGTTTCTCCCCAGAAACCATTCCTCTCTGATCTCCACAACACCGTATCCTCTTCTGCTCTCCGTACCTCTCGCACGGTGCTTCATCAATCATCACTTTGGATAATTTCCTCTCCTCCATATTCCCCTGCGGGTAAGAGCTCAAACCTCACCAGTATCATTTTTTTTTCCATGGGGATGGGGTTTCCTGTGCTTCAGAATATAGTTTAAATGGACTTTTCAAGTTAATTTTTATGGGAGTACAGTTGATTTACAATGTTTTGTTAGTTTCAGGGGTACAGCAAAGTGAATCAGTTATACGTACACATATATCCATTCTTTTTCAGATCCTTTTCCCATATAGGTCATTACAGAGCACTGAGTAGAGCTCCCTGTGCTCTATAGCAGGCTCTCATTAGTTATCTATTTTAAATGTAGTCGTGTGTGTGTGTCAGTTATTTGCAAATGAAGCAACTGATAAGGGATTAATCTCCAAAATATACAAAGAGCTCATGCAGCTCAATATCAAAAAAACAAACCACCCAATCCAAACACGGGCAGAAGACCTAAAAAGACACAGTGTAAAGAAGAAGAGAACGTAAAAAAAGAAGATGTGTAATATATATGTGTATAAGTGAATTATTTTACTGTACACCGGAAACGAATACAACATTGTAAAACAAATACATCCCACTAAAAATTTTTTAAAAATTAAAAAAACCCATAAATTTCCACTTGACCATGGCTAACGACTCCGTGAATGAGAAAAGGACACCTCTGGGGAGCGACGGACAAGCGGAAGAAAGGATAATTTCATTCTGAACATCCATTAGCGGGTTGGGACCACTTAACTGTCCTCCCAGCCAACTCCTGTAGAAGCTGGAGTGGGAGGCTGCGCCTTGCCTGCAGCTGATCTAAGCGGCACTATCTCTACTGGGTGGAAATTACACTGGCTCCTCTGTGGTTTGTGAAAACAGGATGTGAGAGCATTTGGTAAGTCTTGGGACGCAGCTTCAGGGAGCTCTGGGGCCTCCAGCATCTACTCTGCACGCTGTCTATGGATGGCAATTCACGCATTTCAATCTATTTCATTGACGTCTACCGATGCCTGGGCGTCCGGTTGGCGGTCATGGGTGAAGCAGCATCAAATGACAAGTCACGGGACTTGCCTGGTGGCGCAGTGGTTGAGATTCTGCGTGCCAATGCAGGGGACACGGGTTCAAGACCTGGTCAGGGAAGATCCCACATGCCGCGGAGCAACTAAGCTCGTGCGCCACAACTACTGAGCCTGCACTCTAGAGCCCACGGGCCACAACTGAGCCCACGAGCCACAACTACTGAGCCCGCGTGCCTAGAGCCCGTGCTCCACAACAAGAGAAGCCCGCAATGAGAGGCCCGCGCACCACAACGAAGAGTAGCCTCCGCTCGCCGCAACTAGAGAAAGCCTGCACGCAGCAACAAAGACCCAACGCAGCCAAACATAAATAAATAAAGTTAAACCTTAAAAAAAACAACAAAACAAAACATGGGTGCTTCCATTCTTCCCAGACTGACCCTTCCGTGCAAGATCGCCTCACATCCTAAGATGCTATGGAGAGATCTCCCTTCAGCTTTGTCTCATTCTCTTTACTTCTTATTCTTTTTAAAAGCCCTTGGGAGGGGAGTTCCCTGGTGGCCCAGAGGTTAGGATTCTGGGCTTTCACTGCCAAGGCTCGGGTTCCATCCATGGTCAGGAAACCAAGATCCCGCCAGCTGAGCAGTGCAGACAAAAAAATTTTTTTAAATAAATAAAAACCCTTGGGAGAGACTGAAACTTAAGCAGGAAGTTAAGCTTCCCACTTAACCGTTCCTACTTTGCACACTGGGAATAGCTCATTTCTGTGTCCAGAGCAAAGAAACAAAAGGAGCCAGTGGTTGTGTATGTGTGTGTGTGTGTGTGTGTGTGTGTGTGTGTGTGTAAATGTATGTGGCGTGTGCATGAGTACATGGAGAGACACTGGTGCACGGGGGAGACCACAGTACACAGCTATGCGTGAGGACTAACATGTAAACTGCAGCTCTGCTGTTGGTTCTGGAGTACATTAATTAAGCTTTTTCAAAACGTTCCCTCTTCCTCTATAAAATGGAGATAAGACCTGTCACCAGTATTTGTTGTGAGATTTAAAAATAAAGCATCAAGTCCTGGAAGAGACACATGGATTGCTGCTGGGGGAGTCTGGTGTGGCAGAGGTGTGGGGAAGAAGGACTGAGTTCTCCAGATATCAGGGCTCCCTCTTGCAAGTGGATGGCAGACAGTGAGATCCAAACCCAATTTGGGAAGGTCGTTCTGTACAGGATGCCGCCACGATGACTGCCGGGAGTCCTCCCGCAAACGCAACGGCAGTCAATACAAATATCACAATATCCCTGAAACGTAAGTCCCCCATGAACTTCTTCAACGCAGCTAAATCCAGGTGGAGACAGAGACCACTCTCCTAACATGTGGGTTCATGAGAGGTTAACAAGCAAAAAAGAGAAAGAAAGGGAAAGAAAACCTGAATTTGGAAACTGGACATTATAACTTCTACCGTCCTTTGCCATGGTCCCAGCTTGTGGAAAATTTTAAAACTTGTGATAAGTAAAGGAATTCCCTGGCAGTCCAGTGGCTAGGACGCGGTGCTTTCACTGTCGTGGCCCAGGTTCAATCCCTGGTCAGGGAACTAAGAGCCCACAAGCCACACAGTGGTCAAAAATAAATAAGGGCTTCCCTGGTGGCGCAGTGGTTGAGAGTCCGCCTGCCGATGCAGGGGACACGGGTTCGTGCCCCGGTCTGGGAAGATCCCACATGCCACGGAGCGGCTGGGCCTGTGAGCCATGGCCGCTGAACCTGCGCGTCCGGAGCCTGTGCTCCGCAGCGGGAGAGGCCCCAACAGTGAGAGGCCCGCATACCGCAAAATAAATAAATAAATAAATAAATTAAAATAAATTAAAAATTGTGATAAATAATTCAACATGTGAGGTAACTATACAGTGTTCTTTACTTAGGGAATTGTCGAACCAATAATACAACTGAGAAGATGCTCCTACAAGAAGCCTTTCAAAAGGCATCTAGAAGGTCATAAAAGTCCAGCAAAACTCCAATGATTGCCCCAGACAGAAGAAGAGAAAAAATGGAAGAGAAGGAGAAAGAATATTTGGACAACTAACAGTTGAAAATCCCCCCCGAACTGAAGAAACACAGAAAAGGTTAGATCCAACCAACCCAAGAGGGTCTAGCCATCCTTCAGTCCCATATGGCTCATCTAATCAACTCCTAACCAGGAGGCTATCAAGCGAATATAACCAGAAGCAATGTTGCTAGAAAGATAGAGTCATGAAAGGAAGGACGCTGTGTCACCTCCCGCTCTCAGATGTTCAGAATCTAGGGGAGGGCTCTGTTCCGCCGTGTGGCCCTGACACGGGATGCTGAGCGCCCAGAGTATGCCATGTAAACGGCGACCATCGCTATCAAGACAATCCAAGTTGTGCCCTGAAGAGTGGGACCCAGACCACTCCAGAAGGAGACAGGAAGCACATTCTAGGGACGGGGAAGCCCGCCTTCGTCCGGACTGCTCTTCAGGATGGAGCTGAATTTATAACAAAGTCTACGAGACGTAAACTTTACAACAACCCCAGCCGTAGCCCAACCCCAGAGTAGGATGTCTCACCATGTGTATCATCACACCAGATGGGCTGCCTCGGAGATAAGTGATTCTGGAAATCTTCACACAGAGCTGGACAACCCTTGCTCTGACCCTTGGAAACTGACTATGGGATGCTTGGACCATGAGTTGGTGTCCATTTGGAGGAAACTCTGAGTGACCGGCTAAGGGGAGCTGGGCTGTTTTCTATGTCATGCAGAACCTTGGCCCAGCTCACGCACTCAGATTTACAACTCATTTTTAAATATTTCCTTTTAACAAATTATAGACTATGCAATATTTCAACAAGAAAATGCAAACACATTTAGGTAGGCAAGGAAAAAAAAACCTCTTGGAAAGATAAATCCCAAACCCAGCATTTTATGTATGAGTAATTCACTTCAAACAGTGCCAGTCAAGTGGGAAACTAGGGATATTCTGAGATCATCTGAGGATACAGCATGCTTGGCTTTTACGATGTTGGGTTGTTTTGAAAGAAAGAAGAGGGTTTTGTTTAAAACATCCGGATAATTACAGCTGGTCAGAATTCACTATGTGCGATTTTGTTAACAGATAACGAAATGTTTACTTTCTCCATGTGTGTTTCTAAGCAGACTTTAGTTTCTAGAAACCTCAGATCTATAAGGGAAGATAGCTGTGGGGTTCATTCACCTGTGAATTAAAAAACTGTTGCCTTGGCAACCTGAACTACGCCGTGGCAGATGTGTTCTGTTCCTTACGTGGTACTTCACATGGTTTGACTTTGCTGTCAGTCAACTTGTTTGGGGTTTTAAAAAGGTCGTCTCAGTTCCAGAAGGTTGAAGAGAAACAGCCTTGGTGTTCTCTGTATGTACAACCGGGACGAATGTATCAAGCTTGCCGATGCGCTTCTGCAGCAAACGTTAATTTCTATGGTGCTCCTACGATGAGATTATACTCACCAAAGAGTTAGGAAACCCAAGGTGAAAACGACCCAAGCTTGTAAACGTCGTCCCTTTCTCCTGGCTTCAAGACAGCAACCCCTTTGCTATATGATCCAGTAATCCGACTCCTGGGCATATATCCGGGGAAAAGTCTAATTTGAAAAGATACGTGCACCCCAATATTCATAGCAGCACTATTTACAAGAGCCAGAACAGGGAAGCAAACTAAATGTCCATCGACAGAGGAATGCATAAAGAAGATGTGGTCTGTATATACAGTGTTTGAAATTACATTAAGAAAGAGTCTCTGAAATGAACACCAGGTTAAACGCTGGACTCCAAGGAAAGGCGTCCAGTCACCCCGCCCTCATCTTTCCTGTGTTCATATCCACGGGGCATCTCAGATCTGAGTCTGTGACCAAGGTTTATCACTTTACAGTTGAATTCTAACACCTCTGAAAAGTCGTCGACCCAGGCCCCCTAAAAACATGCATTCAGAGAGGAAATAAAACAGAGGTAGAGCACGTGGAACGCCAAGGAGGTGAGGACCCAGAGACAGCAAGTTGAAGATTACAAAAGAAGGGAGAGAGGAGCACACTGCATGTGCAGAAGGACGGATAAGGCAGTTACCCCGCACAGCCAGCCACCCCGTAGAGAAAAGAGGGACCCTGTGGTCCTGGTGGGGTACCTCACACCCCCACCCTGAAGGCAGTCCCCCTCGCCTGAGTGGTTCAGCCACAAGCAGCTATGACACCGACTAGGATAAATAACGGAGTTGGTCCGAAGGTCAGGGAGCTCTGAAGAGGTGGCTGCAAGACAGAACGCCCAGGACACCCGCTTCTGGCAGCGGAAACACCCTCCCCTGCATCTGGGAGACAAAGGCTCTGGTGCCGGCGTCGGCCTGCGGCAGCAGAAGCAAGGCTCCAGGAGAAGGAAAATGGCAAGCGGGACGCAAAGGGAGTCCGCGTCGGGCTCCGGCAGAGGCAGACTGACATCTTAAGGCTCTGCCCTGAAAGTCTGCGGCGGGTCCGGAGAGATGCTGGGTCACCTTTGTTTGCCGGCACTTGGACGGGTTGCTTTTCCGTCTGTCATCCTGAGCTGCGGGCTCTGTGCCTCTGTGTGTGTGTGTGTGTGAGAGAGAGATGGAGAGAGCTTCGTGACTGATTGTGTGTCCGAACTCCTGTCTCTTCCCTTGTGAGCCTTGGTCAGTGTTCTGAAACAGGGATGTCTTCAGAATCACTCTCCACGGAGCCCTGGCTTCAGTAGGACAGCCAGACACCCGAGGGCTACAGGTGGTTCTGGACCTCGTCGACAAGAAGCTCACGGTGGTCCCTACATATGCCTCCAAATTAACGGGGTCCTTCACGTCCCTCCAAGCTCTCTCC
The DNA here is from genome assembly GCF_964270905.1 of Leucopleurus acutus. NCBI lineage: Eukaryota > Metazoa > Chordata > Mammalia > Artiodactyla > Delphinidae > Leucopleurus > Leucopleurus acutus. The sequence goes on from NC_139148.1 coordinate 1,996,639, forward strand.
ACAATCCTGTATCTCAAAAGCCTCCAGCAACTTTCTTCTCCTCCCTGTGTCTTCAGCCCGAAGTTAGAAACAGCGTCCTGGAGAAATGTCCCCAGACCGCCTGTGTCGTGTTGAGCCCACGCTCTGTAATTGGTCCTGCGTTAAATCTCATCCTTTGGGACACCTGGGTGGGACACCTCCAGCAGCCTCTGACAGGTGCCTGCCTAAATCCTTTCCTTCCTCAGGGACCTGTGGCTTACAACTCAATTCGGTGTTCACTTCTGGCCGTTTTCATCCCAGCCTCACACCCCATCATCGTGCAAAAAGGTGCGTGGGTCAGTGAAATTCAGGAAGAAAGGAAAGCCTGACTGATAAAACGGGCCAAAGGCTCCCTGTCGCTTCCACCTTTTTCATTGGGCCAAAGTTTCCTAATTGAAGACCATCGCCGTTCCTCAAATAGGAAGCGTCACTTTCCTTGACCTCCACGCCAATTAGGAAGCTTGCAACCAAAGTACAGAGACACCTCCAGGGGTGTTTCTTGCCGAAAAGCACAGCTCAGCCTGACGACCCGTGGTCGCTGGGACCTTAAGAGGTTTCCTTAATGGGCTTTCCAGGTTTTCGCAGCTCATTCTCTGACCCTTCACCACCCCCAAAGGGGAAGGTCGGTCATCAAAGAATGAATGTCACAAAGCAGATGTCGTGAAGCAGACATCTGTAGCAGTAGCAGACCGGGTGCTTTACGCTTTTCACGGCGTGGGAACCTTGCTCTACAAAGACCCCAGTAGGGATGTGGCAAGCGTACATTCTCGAGTCAGTTGGAAGGCTGCTCATTTTCTCACACTCTGGGCTCAGTGCACACCCCTTGAAGGAGGGGGTGGTGCTCTGGGGAGTGAAAGGAGGGTCTCTCTCCTTTCACTCCCCAGAGAAGTTCACCTGAAATGTGCACACACACAGATTTCTCACCTTCCCAGGGTCGACGTGCAGTCTTCAGCTCCCAGTCTGACCACAGGGCACAATAAACTGACAGTTCCATAATCCCGTTCTGGGTTAAACTATAGGAGCATTTGGTTGCCTCAAATAATTAGTCTTCACCAGCAGCTTCACATCTAGAGCAAATCAGCTAGAGATGCAGAGCGGGTTCAAAATGGAAATCACCACGGAATAAGATGTTGCGAAAGTGGACAACGCTTGGTGACAGCCAGATGTCTCTGTGAGATGCACCAGGTACTTACTCTTAAGAGAATTAGTAGCAGGTGAACAGCAGGCTCAGAGAGGACAAAAGTAAAAACAATAAACCTGAAAACTACAGGCAACTTGGAATAAGGATAAGGACCACAGTGGTGACTCCAAGACGCTCAGGAGTCTGGACTTCTTTGATCTTTCTGCTCCAACACTCCAATGTGTTGACTTCCACCCTCAAGCTTGCCACGTGGCTCAAGATGGATGCTGAAGCTCCAGCCATCGTGTCTACATCCCTGGAAGCAGAAATGAGGGAGCAGTGTGGAATCAAAGGGCCTACCTTCTGGGACTTCCTTAGCTGCCCAGTGGTTAAGACTCTGCACTTCCACGGCAGGGGGCCAGGGTTCGATCCCTGGTCAGGGAACTAAGATGCTGCATGCCGGGCAGCCCTGCCAAAAATTAAAAACAAACCGAACAAAACAAAACAACGCCCGAAGAGCCTACCTTCCAACTCAATATTCTCAGCAGCCGTCCTAAATGTCCCACAATGCTCCTAACTAACATCCTATGAACTTAGTCACATGGCCACACCTAGCTGAATGAGAGGCTAGCAGACGTAATCTGTACACTAATCTGGGGACATTATCACCCTCTTCAAAAGGCAAAAACCTTGAGCTCAACTGAGAATGGGCTTCAGTTATCAACCAGCACTTTCTGCTCAGAGTGTCACAGAATAACTCACGTCGGGGCAGGTCAGAGATGGGGCCAACTGAGATTTATGAGCCGCAAATGCCAGCTTCTGGAGGACCACCATGCTCCCCTCCACGCGTAGCCCCAAACAAGCCAAGCGCTCGCTCTGCACTTTGGGGTTCTGGCCACTTCTCCCCTCTCATCACACGGTACACCCCTGCAACCCGTGTCCGCTGGAGGTTAGACTCTGAAATGGGTGGGCAGGGTGGTGCTCCTTCTGGAAGCTCCAGAGGAGAGTCTGTCCTCTTGTCTCTTCCAGCTCTTAGGGGCCACCTCCACGGCTTGGCTCAGCAAAGGCTCATGGCCCCTTTGTCCATCTTCAAAACCAGCAGCACACACTCTTCCAATCTCTCTCTGTCTCTCTGTCTCTCAACCTCTCCCCCCATCTCCTTCTCTAACTCCACCCTCCTGCTTGCCTCTTACTAGGACCCTTGTCAAGACATATAGGGACCACCTGAGTACCCCAGGGTCGGTTCCCCATCTCAAGACCCTTAATCACTCCTGCAATGTCCCTTCTGCCACATAAGCTAACATACTCATGAGTTCCGAGCCTTCGAGAACAGACATCTGGGGAGACGGGGGCTTTACTCAGCCAACCGCACCCACTTTAGGATTCTGAATAAAATAACAGAAGCAGAACAGCTGTTTCCAAAAGATATCAGCTGTTTTGGTGACTGTTAGCTGAGTGTTTCAGCGGATGGATTCTAAAGCATCGTGATATTTCAGAGCATGAGGCTTGGCCTCCGTTGGACACTATCACATGTGGGAACACATTCACGGGACAGGGCTTCAACGTGCTGCGTGTTCAAAGAATTCACCGCTGTCACAGGTTCACATCAAGATTTAGGATACCTTGTGAACACACATGGCAAAAATCAAAATCGTTATTCACCCTCCAGAAGAGCATGTGTTTGACAAATGAGTTGCATTTCACTTCAAAGAGAAAGTCAAGCGGAGAAGACTTGTTTTTGACATAAATGGGTGCTAGGTACAGCAGAAGTTGAGAAAGCTTGTAGGTAAGGAAAGTATAAGGCTGACTCTTAGATTGTGGTTAAAATTCACGGTAATGAGCGCAGCAAGGAGTTATTGCACTCACGATGTGGGTCGTTATGTTAATACAGATCGAGTTGGCAAGATAACTACGCAGAGAGCGCCCTCGCCCCTTTTCCAGGTGAGGACACAGTGAGAAGACGCCGTCCAGGAACGAGGAACTGCGTCCTCTCCAGACACAGAACCTGTCTCACCGGGATCTTGGGGGTTCAGCTTCCAGAACTGTGAGAAAGAAATGTCTGTTGTTTATGAGACCCCCCAGTCTGTGATATCCTGTGACGGCGGCCTGAACGGACTAAGACGGGGGCCTTGCGGAGGGTGCACAAGGCAGGATGCAGGATGCGAGGCGGCTGATCTGGGGATCAAACGTGAGCTCAAACTGAGGGCACTTGGTAGAGAGGAAACTTTTGTGAACTTCACAGCCTATCCTGGGAACTCTGACTCCTGGTCTCAGCAAATACCTGACATCCACTCAGTCTAAAAAGACTTTTCTCAGGGAGTCTCCTACACTGCTGGTGGGAATGTCAACAGGTGCAGCCACTATGGAGAACAGGATGGAGGGTCCTTCAAACACGAAAAATAGGGCTTCCCTGGTGGTGCAGTGGTTGAGAGTCTGCCTGCCGATGCAGGGGACATGGGTTCGTGCCCTGGTCCGGGAGGATCCCACATGCTGCAGAGCGGCTGGGCCCGTGGGCCATGGCCGCTAAGCCTGCGCGTCCGGAGCCTGTGCTCCGCAGTGGGAGAGGCCACAGCAGTGAGAGGCCCGCGTACCGCAAAAAAACCCAAAAACAAACAAAAAAATGAAAAATAGAGCTCCCATACCATCCAGCAATCCCACTCCTGGGCATATACCCTGAGAAAACCGTAACTCAAAAAGACACATGCGCTCCAATGTTCACTGCAGCACTATTTACAATAGCCAGGACACGGAAGCAACCTAAGTGTCCATCAACAGATGAATGGATAAAGAAGATGTGGTGCATATATACACTGGAATATTACTCAGCCATAAAAAGAAACGAAATTGAATTATTTGTAGTGAGGTGGATGGACCTAGAGTCTGTCATACAGAGTGAAGTAAGCCAGAAAGAGAAAGACAAATACCATATGCTGACACATATATATGGAATCTAAAAAAATAAAAAGGTTCTGAAGAACCTAGGGGCAGGACAGGAATAAAGATGCAGACGTAGAGAATGGACTTGAGGACATGGGGAGGGGGAAGGGTAAGCTGGGACGAAGTGAGAGAGTGGCATTGACATATGTACACTACCACATGTAAAATAGACAGCTAGTGGGAAGCAGCCGCATAGCACAGGGAGATCAGCTCGGTGCTTTGTGGCCACCTAGAGGGGTGGGATAGGGAGGGTGGGAGGGAGACGCAAGAGGGAGGGGATATGGGGATATATGTATACGTATAGCTGATTCACTTTGTTATACAGCAGAAACGAACACATCATTGTAAAGCAGTTACACTCCAATAAAGGTGTAAAAAATAAATAAAAATTACTTTAAACATGAAAAATAGATGTGGTGTGTGTGTGTGTGTGTGTGTGTGTGTGTGATGGAATATTACTCAGCCATAAAAAAGAATAAAATAATGCCATTTGCAGCAACATAGATGGACCTAGAGGTTATCATACCAAGTGAAGTAAGTCAGACAAAGAAAGACAAATATCATATGATACCACTCATATGTGGAATCTAATTTTTAAAAAATGCTATAAATGAACTTATTTACAAAACAGAACAGACTCACAGATTTTGAAAACAAACTTATGGTTACCAAAGGGGGAAGCGGGGGGTGGGGATAAATTAGAAGCTTGGGATGAACATATACACACTACTATATATAAAATAGGTAAACAAGGACCTACCGTATAGCACAGGGAACTCTACTCAGTACTCAATACTCTGTAATAACCTATATGGGAAAACAATCTGAAAAGGAATGAATATATGTATAACTGAATCACTTTGCTGTACACCTGAAACTAAAACAACATTGTAAATCAACTATACTCCAATAAAATTTTAAAAAATAAAATGACTTTAGTATGGATTTTGACCAAATCTCGCTTTCTTACATGAACAACATAACGGCATTGAAACGCAGAATGATGAGAGAGAAAGACAGACAGCGGGCATTGGCTCTTCCTAATATTTAAAGACACGTCCCTAAGCTCTTGAGAGACAGGGTAACCCGTGAAGTCACCAGCGTCCTGGGATGGGCACCGTTTTCATCTCCAACTCACGGCTAAGGGAACAGAAGCCCAGAGAAATTGGGGAACGAGGCCAAGTTTCTACAAGCAGTAAGTGGAGACATCCTTAGAAGAACTGGGTCTGTAATATGGCAAAGACAGTGGGACACACCAGTTCCTTATTAACAGTCCCACAGATTGCAGGGAACAGGGATTTTTCTGTTTGTTAGTAGCAGCTTTCATTGTCCAGCGTTTAAATTATCAGTGGAATTTCCATTGGACTGTGTGTATCTTTGATGAACGTGGCCTGTGGGTATGAAGAGCCACTTCTGAGCAGCAAATAAAGTAAGATGTGTTTACTGCAACCGATGTTATGAAGTTCTAGGAAGGAAAATACTATAAGACTGGGGCTAGAGAAAAACAAACGGAGCACAGTCCTTCTGATTTAAGAGTATCCCGTTTTTGCGGTAACACAGCAATGCTCTTACACACTCCGGATGGCTCTCTCCGCCTCTCTCGTATTTAATGAGATTGGACGAGGCATCTTAAGTCGCTCGTCTGCAATCTACGCACGAGTGGATTTTAAAGAAGTGGGCGAAACTGTGCTGTCGTGTCGCGGTAAGGTCTGTGCACCTCAGCGAACACAAGCACACCTCAGGTGTGAGAAGAAGCAAGCAGGTGCAAACACCTTTACCCTTCCAAGAACGTGGAACGTGCAAATGCAGACACGGCGATTCGTTGAAAGGCCTGTAAAATGCCATCTAACAGAAACACACTGAGAATATGTTTTAAAGGTAGCAAAACGCAGCACAGATGGAAGAAAGAACCCAGAGAACGTGAGGAACAGAGAAAGCCAGTCTGGGTGGATCACAGAAAAGAGGAACTTACGATATTTGTATTCAACAGCAAGAGTTTGGAAACGGTCTGAAACCCTGGGACCACTGCCTAAAATTTTCCACTTTCCTCAGCCAGACTAGAAACTGCATTAAATGTATTAAAAAAAAAAACAAAACCGTGAAGGTTTTTGCACCAAGAAAAATACATCCATCCGTTGTAGCATCTCATGAACTAAAGCAGAATGGAAAAACCAGAACCAAGCCATGCTCCTAAGGTGATGCCCAAATGCAAAGGAAACGGGCCAGGGGTTGGAGGTGGGAGTTCAGATTTCCGAGGAGTGTCAAATTCTGGTCCTCGTTTGAGCTGCAATGAGGTGACTGACTACCTCTGAATCTCTCACAGGTTGGGCCTTTCCAACTCAACAGCACCAAATCCCTGAAAGACATTATTTCAAGCCCAGCTTTACAGCCAAATAAGTTGAGAAGCCACAACGCAGTACCATTTCTGGGGCGCTGAGATGGTGCCTAGATGAGCTGCTAGAGCTGCCGTAATAGAGTAGCACAGACAAGGAGGCTTAAATAACACACATTTATTTCTCCCCGCCCTGGAGGCTGGAATCTGAGATCCAGGTGTGGGCAGGGCTGGTCCCTCCGAGGCCTCTCTCCTGGGCGTGTAGACGGCCGTCTCCTCCCTGTGTCCTCACAGGGTCGCCCCTCTCTGCGCGTCTGTGTCCTGATCTCCTCTTCTTGTAAGGACACCAGTCCTGTGGGATCGGGACCCACCCTAATGACCTCATTTTACCTTCCTCACGTCTTTCAAGACCCTGTTTCCAAATACAGCCCCCTTCCAAGGTCCTGGGGGTGAGCACTTCAACATGTGGATTTTGATGGGACGCAATGAGCCCATCACGGGGTCCCGACAGAGTGCCTGGTGCCGAAACAGTCTGCGTGTGTCACCGGGTCTGCTCGTGTCACCAGTTTTTGCTCAGCATCTTTTTATGGCGCACGGGGAGGCAGGCATCCACTGGCTTCAGACGACATGGCAGGAAAGAGAGGACAGTTTAGGTCAGCAAGCTCAGGTCATGAAGAACTTTCCATGCGACGCCTGACCGTTGTGATTTATCCTCTAGATCAGAGGCCGACCCACTCTAGCGCATGGGCCGAATCTGGGCCACCATCTGTTTCTCGTAAAAGAGTTTTATTGGCACAAGGCTACGCCGGTTCCTTGACATATTTTCTATGGCTGCTTTTGCAATAAAGTGGCAGAGTCGAGGAGCTGCCATGGAAGCCAGATACCCTGCAAAGCCTGAGATACAATTACTCCCCGACCAGTTCCAAAAAAAAAAGAAAAGAAATGAATATATGCCAATCCCTGCTCTAAATGACGTGGAGCGATTGGAAGGGATTTTACTCAAGAGAATGATACACGCACGTTTACAGGTTTACAATCATTCAAGGCGTCCCGTAGGGATTTGGACCAGAGGGAATTCACAGAGGCAGTAGGATCCCAAGGGAGACGGGGCATGGGGATGAAAGACACGGATACGTGTGTCTCTCAGGGACACGTGGGGAAGCAGCGCCTGGTCCCGACAGCCTGAAATGTGCATTGAGACACAGGTGGTAAGCCTGTCTTCTGAGCGAGAAAAGGGTGGGATGAGGCATGTTTGGAAATGGTTACAGAGCTCAGCCTACGAGCTAAGAGGTAAGCACGGCACGTGAAGGGAGATTCTGGTGCCGCCTACAGACCTGGCAGGTGGGACAGCACCGCTCAGTAGGTGACTGTCTCCGCGGGGACCTGAGCCCAGGTGTAGCCTTGGAGAACGTGGTCTTAGAGGCTGAGCCAGGCTCGCGGACTGCGGGGCTGGTGCCCGCCAGGGGGCCTCAAAGCAAAGCTGCTTT